>NC_055672.1:13220057-13457661 GCF_017976325.1 Chelmon rostratus | reverse complement strand
ATCTTAATGTCAACTCCGAGCAAAGTCAAAGGTCTCCAGTTTCTTAAATCTTTCCTGTCTCCCTTTTTTAAAAGCAGTGAAATGGAGCCTGTTCTTAAAGAGGGGGGTAATATACCTTTTGAAAAACTCTCTTTAAACACATGCAATAACGGTTCTTTAAGCTGATCCCAAAAGGTGCTGTAAAACTCTTTTGGCAGGCCATCAAGGCCTGGAGTTCTATTGCTCTGCATACTTTGCATGGCTTTGGTTATTTCATTGATTGTCAAGTCTCTCTCCAGCAAGTCTCTGTCTGTATTATTAAGTTTTGTGGTTAGGTGGGACAAAAAGTAACTCATTGACTGTTCAGATATGGATTTTTCTTGATAGAGGTCACTGTAGAAAGACTTGACAACCTCGAGTATATCTTGAGAACCCCTCACTTCTTTTCTATCTTTATCTAAGACAGCTTCTATACAGTGCCTGGCCTTGCCCAGTTTTTTAAAAAAATAGCGGGTACACTTTTCATTTTCCTCTAGGTGCTGCACTCTGCTCCTTGTTAGCACCCCTCTACTCTTCTCATTATACAATTTGGACATATCTTTTTTTAATTTTACAATGTCTTCGTTTACATCAAAGCCTGACAGTGACATGAGATAATAACGCTGCAACTTAGCTTGCAATCTCTTTTGAAGGGCTCGTTTCTTTGCAGCTGCCTTTTTACCTTCAGCTATGAAGAAGGCTCTTGTTTTGTGTTTGACATCTTCCCACCATTCTCCCAGTGACTCAAACAAAGGCTGCAAGGTGAACCACTGATTAAGTTTTCCTCTGTATTTTGACACCACCTGTGGGTTGTCTAATAGACTTGTGTTGAGTTTCCAGGGGCCTTGGCCAGACCTAATTGAGCCATGAATTTCTACTGTACAGTCAAGTTTGTGGTGATCTGAAAAGGGGACTGGCTCTACTGTACTGGTGAGTGGTGTGATTCCCAGTGTGGTAAACAAGAAATCAATGCGAGAGAAACTTTTCCCATTATTCCAGGTATAACCTGGGGTGGAAGGGTTTATCTGTCTGTACACATCAATTAGCTTACAGTCCTTAATAATGTTTTGAAGTATATGCGAACTGACATCAAGTTGTACAAAGGATGTTGATCTTCTGTCCGCTATATCTACAATACAGTTTAAGTCACCTCCAATGATGACTTCCCTCCCACAGTAGACTAACGTTTGAATTGTCTGTAACACCATCTGACGATCTTGAGTCTCCGTGGGGCAGTAGGCATTTATAACTCTGAATCTTGTTCCTCTTCCCTCTATGTCCACCAACCTGGGTGAACCACCTTTTTGATCATGGTATCTCCCCTGCCAGGTAAGTATGAGTTGGAGCCGTCGGAGACGGGCCACTCACTCCCAGACACGGCACCCGGACTGACGGTGCGGAAAAGGCATTATCCCGCAGACAGGTGCCCTCAGCGTGAGCTCACCTTCGTTGGCTGCTGCTGAAAAGTTGAAAGAGCTGCTGTAATTCGACTAGGGTGTGTGGCACAGGCATTTCGGAGGTCTACAGCACATTTCTTCCACAAAAAAGAGAAGCATTTCAGGGAGGAGAACACACAATTCACTTAGCCCAAAGAGGCCACACCCACTTCTCGCTGCCAACCAGGTCGCGGGCCATTGGCATTAGCCAACACGCGGCATCACAGCAAAGGCTAGACACTGCTGCAAACAAACACTGCCACGGCCACTGCCATTTTCGGGACAACCGCTACATGCAACTTAGGGACCCCAAAGCAGCGTTCCCAAAATCACGTTGACTGGGAAGCTGGAAATTGGCATCCCGCATAGCTCGTTGACTTCCGCCACGGCCCTCTTTCGGTCTCCTGTTTTTGTTGTTTTACCACGTAGCGATCAGGGGAGAGCGCGTACGCAGTCCCCCACTACCAGAAATTATGCAGTCGAGATTCCCACATTTGGGGAATTCGCAGGGGTCAGCACAACCGGAGTGCAATGGATGAGCCTCGCCCTGGGTGAACCACCTTCTTGATCATGGTATCTCCCCTGCCAGGTAAGTATGAGTTGGAGCCGTCGGAGACGGGCCACTCACTCCCAGACACGGCACCCGGACTGACGGTGCGGAAAAGGCATTATCCCGCAGACAGGTGCCCTCAGCGTGAGCTCACCTTCGTTGGCTGCTGCTGAAAAGTTGAAAGAGCTGCTGTAATTCGACTAGGGTGTGTGGCACAGGCATTTCGGAGGTCTACAGCACATTTCTTCCACAAAAAAAAGAAGCATTTCAGGGAGGAGAACACACAATTCACTTAGCCCAAAGAGGCCACACCCACTTCTCGCTGCCAACCAGGTCGCGGGCCATTGGCATTAGCCAACACGCGGCATCACAGCAAAGGCTAGACACTGCTGCAAACAAACACTGCCACGGCCACTGCCATTTTCGGGACAACCGCTACATGCAACTTAGGGACCCCAAAGCAGCGTTCCCAAAATCACGTTGACTGGGAAGCTGGAAATTGGCATCCCGCATAGCTCGTTGACTTCCGCCACGGCCCTCTTTCGGTCTCCTGTTTTTGTTGTTTTACCACGTAGCGATCAGGGGAGAGCGCGTACGCAGTCCCCCACTACCAGAAATTATGCAGTCGAGATTCCCACATTTGGGGAATTCGCAGGGGTCAGCACAACCGGAGTGCAATGGATGAGCCTCGCCCTGGGTGAACCACCTTCTTGATCATGGTATCTCCCCTGCCAGGTAAGTATGAGTTGGAGCCGTCGGAGACGGGCCACTCACTCCCAGACACGGCACCCGGACTGACGGTGCGGAAAAGGCATTATCCCGCAGACAGGTGCCCTCAGCGTGAGCTCACCTTCGTTGGCTGCTGCTGAAAAGTTGAAAGAGCTGCTGTAATTCGACTAGGGTGTGTGGCACAGGCATTTCGGAGGTCTACAGCACATTTCTTCCACAAAAAAAAGAAGCATTTCAGGGAGGAGAACACACAATTCACTTAGCCCAAAGAGGCCACACCCACTTCTCGCTGCCAACCAGGTCGCGGGCCATTGGCATTAGCCAACACGCGGCATCACAGCAAAGGCTAGACACTGCTGCAAACAAACACTGCCACGGCCACTGCCATTTTCGGGACAACCGCTACATGCAACTTAGGGACCCCAAAGCAGCGTTCCCAAAATCACGTTGACTGGGAAGCTGGAAATTGGCATCCCGCATAGCTCGTTGACTTCCGCCACGGCCCTCTTTCGGTCTCCTGTTTTTGTTGTTTTACCACGTAGCGATCAGGGGAGAGCGCGTACGCAGTCCCCCACTACCAGAAATTATGCAGTCGAGATTCCCACATTTGGGGAATTCGCAGGGGTCAGCACAACCGGAGTGCAATGGATGAGCCTCGCCCTGGGTGAACCAATTTCAATTTTTAGACGTTTATTAAGTTCACTGCAGGGGTTAAACTCCTGTGCAGTACAGAGTTACATGGTACCATACATACTTACCATTGAAACACACTTACAAATATTTAAACCCCAATGCATTTACTATGAAACTGTGCTGCTGGGTTGAAGGTGTGTGTGAAACATTCGCGTTTTACAATTTGTAGCTTCTTTGCAGCAACATTCGTTTTTGAAGCACTGTAGTCCACCACAAGCTCATTGGTTCTGCTGATACTGAGCTTCAGGTGATAGTTGTTGCACCATGTGATGAAGCTCTCTATCAGTCCTCTGTACTCCTCTGGAAAAACAGTATCTAAGTGAAGACAGCATGTTTCTCGCTGGAAGTGATTCACTGGAATCATACATGTCAATATGGTGATGAAGCCCAGATATTCAAAAAGGTTATTTCCTTCAAGCAGAACTACTTTATTTCACACATTTTCACACTGTACATCTACATTCTGACAGTAACAGTCTGGAGAAAAGACAAATTTCTAGGAGGGCTGCCCAGTCGGACTATGGACAGAACACAATAGAGGAATATATTTGCTCTTGAAAATGAACAAACTGTTTCCTAATGCTAATTCTCTACAACAGATTACTCAGACATGACCTGTTTTTCCTTATTGATCAGAGACAATAATCAGTTTGCATTGAGATCATGAGTGGGAAGCTATATCCAAAAAAAACCTCCAAGATCAACAGTAGTGATATTCACTGCTCAGGTTTTATCCAAGCAAAGTGTCCCAGAGCACTGGGACCCTTATCTGCCCAGTCATCAGGTTTAAATACATCTTATCTTGTAAAGTAATGGTTCAGTATTTAGAATTCATTCTCAAAAGCCCTGAAAGGCCAAAATGGTTTGTTGAAAGAGAAACTAACCACCAGTCATCACAGTATTGATACCAAACTCTTGGAGCTCTGGTTTGAGTGTTGACAGCACAAAAATCAGTTCATCATATTTCTCATTTGATTCATCACATCAAAGGGGCCTACGTAAATTATAATACAGTGATGAAATAAAAAAAAAACAACTACACAACTGCATTAAACATTTTCAGAGGTGAATTTCATTTTATCACTTGATAGGAAAATCTGTGATACTGCCCATTTATAAGGTTCAACACTTTCATTTTATTGCTTTATTGGCATTTCAGTGGTTATCAAGTCACTGTAACTCAAGCTAATATTATATAACAAAATGATATCAAGGACACTTAACCTTATAATCAACATTTCATCAGTTTCAAGTGTCAGCTTGTAAGATCACCAGCCACTGTGAAGGATTTCATATATGTTACATATGCGTGTTGAAATGTGACTGATTCTGACACAAGTGATAATCCAATGACATCCTAGCAACACCAGCTGCTCATACAGTCTAAGGCTCTGGGGTGAGTAACTGTTCGTCCACAGCAAACCACTCGTACAGTCTTGAGCGATTCCCATTTCTCAGTTCTGATTATTTGAACATGGAGTTGAAGGCTCGTCCAATAATGAGCCGGCGGATTTCACTTGTGCCTGCGCCGATTTCATACAGCTTCGCATCACGTAAGAATCGCCCCATGGGGTAGTCGTTGATGTAGCCATTTCCACCTGTTGACAGGTGACACATGAATTAAGTTAGTGTCCAGTAACAGAGCAGATTGAGTGCACATACTACAGAAATAAAAAGCATACATATTACATTCATATAGGAACGACTAAATCAGTGGCGTGAGCTCTTAAAAGGAAACCTGTATTTTTCAATCTAGACTCTATTTTTCCATGTGTTTGAGTTTAAGTGACTAATAGGGACAACAATTCTTGAAACTGGTCCAGTACTGAATGAGAGCGCTGCAGCCGGCAGCCAGGAAACAGGCTGCAATGTAATCCCTCCATGTGACTGCGCACCATCAATGTGTGTCCACTAAAAGTGTTTGTTTTTTGCCACTGACAGACTCAGATTGTTGTTCTAAGTGTATGACAACAATACGGAGAGGATCCCTACAGAGACAGATCTTTCGTTAAAGAGTAAGAAACAGCTGTTATATCACTCTTCTCAATGCCACCACACTGCATTGACAAAAACTGTCATTTTACCTCACACATCATGTAAAACACATTTCATTCAAACTCTACAGAATCAAAATAAAACTAACCAAAACTGTCTTGGTTTGTCTTTCCAGTGTTCCAACAATCGCCACCTCTGGTTTGGTCAAAATAAACCCTTAATTCATTTAGATGTGAAAATATCGTGAGAGGAGGTCGGCCATCAGAGAGGCAGCAGGGGAAAAGGGCGCATAGAGCCAGAATAATGTCACATCTAACTCGGTGAATTAAAAGACCAAACCAGAATTGGTAGTTGCTGTAATACTGATGAGTTTTATTTTGCTTCTGTGGAGTTTGAATGAAGTGTGATTGACGATGATCTGTGAGGGCTAATGAGTGTTGCGTCATGTTTCCATCACTTTCGATCGGAGCTGGAGCTGGAGCTGATAAATACCCGTGACTACACTTAATGAGGGAATGAATGCTGGTTCTACCCTTTCCTCCTGAAGACACAAGCCAAATATTAGTGGGTGTTAGTGGGTTTTTTGTCCAGTGTGAAAGAAGCTTGAGACACAAACATGTGGAAAATAGAGTTCAGGTTGAAAAAGACAAAAGACAAAGTTTCCGGTTAATACCTTTGTTGCTCCTGATAAAACCTGTGTGTGGCATTGATTGATTGATTGATTGAATACTTTATTAATCTCACATTCATTTGGTTACAACCCGTCCCAGAGGACACAAAGGCACAAAAGACAGACAGATAATTGACATGGAAAGACAGGGAAAGGAGGACCACGAATTTTGAGTAAAATGAAAAAAGAGAATGCACAAATTGTATTGTTACAGGAAACACACCTTAACCCTATTGAACATAAAAAGTTGAAAAGAATGGGTTTCTCTAAAGTATTCATTCATTCATTCATCTTATAAATCAGGCCACAGGAGAGGGGTAGCCATTTTAACATCTCATAGAGTTCCATCTGAAAATCTTTCAGAAATAAAGGACAAGGAGGGGAGATATTTATTAGATAGAAGGTGTCTAAATAACATTACTGAATGTTTATGCTGTGCGTATAAAAAGAAAGACAACTCAGATTATTAGAATTAAATGGAGAATTAAAGGTGCTTGAGACAAAACATAAAAAGGAGGCAGACCCAACACTTATCTCAAAACTAAAGGAAGTGAGAAATGAGATAAATATTCTGTGCACGCAAGAAATAGAAAAAAAGCTGATTTATACAAAACAAAAATATTGCGAATCTGGTTCAAAATTTGCGAAGCTTCTGGCAAGGAAACTTCAAAAGCAACAGGCGGATAGCACGATTTACAAAATTAGGTACCCAGACTCTAAAACTCTTATTTTAGCAAAATGAAATAAAAATTACTTTTCAAAATTATTATAAACAATTATATACACAGCCACATTTGGAAGATGAACAACAAATTAGACAGTTCTTAGAATTCCTCAATCTCCTAAAGTTAATAACTGAAATAACAGAGGAGGAACTGAATATGGCGATCTCTAGGATAAAACCAAACAAATCACCTGGCCCAGATGGTTTTTCATCTGAATGGTACAAAACATTTTGGTCTGAGCTAGTACCAAGCCTTCTCCAGACATTTAATGCAGCTTTAAAAGAGGGAAAAATCCCACCATCAAGGAAAGAGGCTATTATCTCTGTTATTCCAAAGGAAGGAAAATACAGACTGGGTTGCAGGTCATACAGACAATTCTCTGTTCTTAACACTGATTACAAACTATTCACCTCAATTCTCGTCAAGAGGGTCAGGAGGTGGTTCCCCAGCTAATCCACACTGACCAGACTGGGTTTATTTCACAGAGACAGACCCGTGATAATATTAGACATTCATTACATGTATTGAGTAGTGCTGGGTTGAAAAAAACGATCCGCCGATTTTAAATCGATTCTCATTTTATTTTTAAAAAATCGATTCTCGCGTCCAAAGATCGATTTTTTATACATTTATATACGTATTTTCCGCACTATAAGGCGCACCGGATTATAACGCGCACCTTCAATGAATGGCCTATTTTAAAACTTTTTTCATATATAGGGCGCACCGCATTATAAGGCGCATAGAAAGAAACTTGTCTGGGGTTGCGTTACGCATCCACTAGATCAGGGGTCGGTAACCCGCGGCTCCGGAGCCGCATGCGGTTCTTTCATCCCTCTGATGTGGCTCCAGAAAATAATTAATGAGCATTTATTCAAAATGTTTTAGTTTATTTTAGTTTGTTGGTTTGAAATCTGAATCGATACCCAGCCCTAGTATTGAGTCATATCCAAGAAAATAGACAACAAGCCTTATTGGTCAGTCTGGATGCTGAGAAGGCCTTCGACTCTGTGAGTTTGAGGTTTTTTTCTAAAGTTTTGGGTTCCACAAAGAGTTTATCAAAGGAATTAGCACACTATACAATAACCCAACTGCACGGATAAAAATAAATGGATATTTATCAGACAATATTAAATTAGAATGAGGCACAAGACAAGGTTGTGGAATGTCGCCATTGCTTTTTGCAATTTATTTTCAACCCCTTGCCCAATGGATAAGACAGACCAATGGCATTAAAGGCATCACCATAAAGAACAGAGCAACACAAGACCACGTTATACGCAGACAATGTTTTGGTATGTTCAAGTGAACCCTCAAGCTCACTCTTTGAACTCTTTAAGCTTTTGGATACTTTTGGCAAACATGCAGGATGTAAGTTAAATATTCAGAAAACCCAGATTTTGACATTAAACTATATTCCGCCAAAACAACTCCAACATAAATTTAATGTGAAATGGGACCAGACAACACTGAAATATTTAGGTGCATTGATTCCTAAAGACGTTTCCATATTTGCAAAGATTAATGACGATCCCCTATTGACCAAAATAAGATCAGATATACAGAGATCGAACTCTAACCCTTTCATGAGTCTTGCCCAAAGAATTTAATCAGTAAAAATGACATTCTCATTCACGAGTCATTTTTTTGTTTCAGGCTCTCCCTGTAAAAATCCTCACAAAGCAATTCTCTGAGTGGGATAAAATGATTTCCAGGTTCATTTGGCAAGGGAAAAACACAGTTAGGTTGAAAACGATTCAATTGCCAAAGGAGGAAGGAGGTATGGCTGTACCACATTTGAAAGATTATTTCTACTCAGCTCAAATTTAAATATTGATGATCAATCAAGACTACCATGCCAGGACCCTTCAATTCAGGCAATATCAGGCAATAAGGATTTAGAAGGATTTATAAACAGCATGCAAAACCCATGGATAAGATTTCAACTTAAAGTCTGGAACTCAGCCAGGGAGGAATATAAATTATTCGATAAATTAAGAATACTTAGATGGTGTGCCTATGACCCAGATTGTAAGCCTAATCAACTGGACTCTAGATTTAAAAACTGGATAGCCAAAGGAATAACAACATTTTAGTCAATAACAGATAAAGGATAATTAAAAGATTTCCACACTTTAAAGAAAAATGTGCTCTGGAAAAGCAAGACTTTTATAGGTATCTACAATTACGTCATTATTTTGACCAAGTTATCAAAAAATACCCACTAGATATGGATGACCCAGTGTCAAATTATAGGAGCCTATCTGTCAAAGTTAAACAAAGGTATTATATCCAGACTGTATAAGGGCTTCATGACAAAAAAATCTCATTCCACAGAATATGTCAAAAACAAATGGGAAAATGAGGGTAACTTTTTGAAGATTTTGAAGGAGGAATGGTCCAACTATTGCATCTTTCAATGGAAATACACCAACTCACATACATGGAGAGAATTTGGATGGAGGTGTCCAATTAGATTTTTTGCACACTTTACAGGAGAGGATTCGAGGTGCTGGAGACTGTGTGGGAGTCAGGATGCAAATCACTTGCATATATTCTGGGAATGTCCAGTAATAAGACCTTTCTGGTCAGAGATATACAAGACATTAGAAAGCATATTTAATGTGAAAATACCTTTCAAGTTCTGCATTTTTATTTTAGGGAAAGTTGATTTTCACTTAAACGAATATTTATTTGGCGTTGTGATGTCTGTTCTGGTCTGTAAAGAACTCATCACTAGGCACTAGCTGCTTCTTGACTCCCCCACACTAGACGAGTTGAAGGATATAGTTAATGAAGTATATATTATGGAAAATTACCTTTTCAATTCGATTGATAGATTTGGTTTTTGTTGTGGTGTTTTTTTTTCCTTTCATTTTTCTCATGATCTGATGTACAGATTTACTGTCTTAGGATAGGATTGCTTGGTCTCCTGCACATTTTATTTATTTGGATTATCTCCCAACATACCAATACACATTTCCGTTACATCCCTCTTTTCAGAATGTAAATAGTTATTAAAATTCTATAGGATGCATACTGTTTAAAAAAACAAGGACAAGGATAATGAGAAGGGAAGGGTATGAAATCCCACTGTGTACATGTTGTATATTTGATCCTCTCTGTAATTGCATAGGAAAGCAATTCTATAATGCTCTCATTAATCCTGTAAATAGAGAATTGGAAAAAAAAAGAGAAGCGTTTAAGAAGTTCAATAAGGAATATTACTCCATACTTCTTTCTCCTCTGCACCTTAATTCAGTGCTGCCACTAGCCTATTATGGATACTATATACAGTATATTCCCACTTCTCTCTATCATCCTGAACATCCTGGAAGTTTAACATCTAAGAGGGAATGCTCACCGTGTTCTCACTATGCAGTCGAGTAAACCTCCTCTTTCTTATCCACACTGCAGCTGTTCATTAGTCAGCATGCTATATATTAACCAAATTAGCTGCACCTGTAGCACCTGCTCCCAGCACCCAGCAACGATGTTATCCAAGCATAGCGCAGGTACATATCAAAATTGGATTCTCATCTATACAGTTTTCATCCATAAACTGTATCCTAACTGTAGTAAATAAGTTGCAGCTGGGAGGTACTGTACAGGTTTTCCTATACTGATAAAATCCCATTTGCTTTTAGTTTGAGGTTCAGTTTTCATTTGAACCACTCAGGTCTTGGCACTTACCCAAACACTGAATGCCATCCAACGCAACCTGAGTGGCATTCTCAGCACAATACAGGATCACTCCAGCACAGTCCTGTACCAACAACACGAGTCAAAACAGTCACTATGTGTAGTGGTGGGGAAAAACACAGCTTAATAATTTTGGGGAAAAACTTCAAATAAGATGCTGACTTAGGGAATGACATTCCTGATTATCTTTGATTACAATTAGCACTTTGTTTTTAACTTTTGACTGAATTTTATGGATTGAAATATTCCAAATGATATGTTGTACGTTAGCATTGAACCTGTTAAATACACCATTCCAAGCTTATAACATACCTTTCAAGATATAAGGTTTGGAATTAACTGTATTTAACATTGTTCAAAGGGATTCATTCAAATCATTTCAAAATCTGCTCACAACTGCATTGATACATGCTCCAAATACATTTTTAACATTTTGTGCAAGTTTTGCAGCAAAATTTAAATAATATTGTTTCAAAACTGTGTGCTGCAGGAGTAGATAAGTGATTAAAAATCCTCTCACCATGGCGCTGAAGTGGCCTTTGTCACAAGCCCGGGCAACATTATACACATACTGGCGACAGGAGCTCAGCCTGGTGTACATGTCGGCCATCTTGCCTTGCATCAGCTGCAGACAGATGAAAAAAACCCTCACGTTAATTTTTCTCAATTACAGATAAAGTTTTAAATTATACAGCCTCCCAATACAGGTATTACATTTTGCAAAGCATATATATATGAACTCTGCTGTCTTGTATAAAAGTGAAGACCAACCTGAAATTGTCCGATCTTTTGTCCGAAAGCTTCTCTGACGTGTAGGTAGGGGATAGCAAAGTCCAGAACTGACTGCATGATGCTGAAAAGTAATGACAATGCTAAAGACACATGAACAATTCAAATAAGTCTCATTTAATAGGGCAACAACACAAGTGCAACAACTCACATAGTGTAAATTACAGAGAACACATATGTCATGTAGTTTTCCTGGATGTAATAAACGTGTTCTGTTTATAGAGCGAGGAACAAAGTTTTTCTTCATGAACAGAAGAAGCCAAATGAGTGATGAGAAAGCAATCGAATGGCGACACATCCATGATCAGTTTTCCCACTATCATCATCATTCCACAATGTTTATCAACATTAACTTAAGCAGCAACAGCTGTATTTAATGAGCACATTTCTATTCTTATGCAGCAGTAAAGAGTGTCTCTTAAACATCTGTTATACAAGGAAGGCAATGTCGTCGATATGCAGACTAAGTTTTGAAACTGAGTTTTTTCAAAAATAGTTTTTCTCATGTCTCATTGCCTCTGTAATTCGGAGGTTGCTATGCATTTTGCCTGTCTGAAAGCAAATTCAAGGGCGTGGATTGACCAAGGAAGGGGAAAGCCCTGTTGTGAATTCATCAGTCAATTAATTTTAATAACCCAAGCCAATGGGATTAGGTGCAAACAAACACAGCCACTGCAACTTTCTAGACAACCACTACATGCAACTTAGAGCATTCCCAAAATCACGTTGACTCGGAAGGTGGAAATCGGGATCCTGCATAGCCCATTAACTTCCGTCACGGCCCTCTGTAGGTCTTTGTTTTTGATGTTTTTCGACATAATGATCAGGGGAGAGCACGTACGCAGTCCCCCACTACCAGAAATTATGCAGTCGCGATTCCCACATTTGGGGAATTTGCAGGGGTCAGCACAACCAGAATGCAATGGATGAGCCTCGCCCTGGGTGAACCAACTTCTTGATCATGGTATCTCCCCTGTGACAATTTAATTCTGTGTCTAGTATGAACTTACCCAATAGGTCCTGATGCCAGCACCAGCCTCTCCAGATCTAAGCCACTCATCATCACATAAACACCTTTGTTTAACGGACCCAGGATATTCTTCTCTACAACAAACAAATGAAAACATTTTAAACAAAATACATTTAAAGCCCACTTGATTAAAGAGATCACACAACAGACATGCAAGGAAATACGCCAAAATGATCTCTAGATTTCCCTGTATTACACACATTAACATGTGGCAGAGTGTACACTTAAACACACACCTGGGATTTTGCAGTCTTCAAAGATCAGCTCACAGGTGTTGGATCCTCTCATGCCAAGCTTGTCGAGCTTCTGTGCTGTAGAGAAACCTGGCATTCCCTACAGGACACACGTAAATATGTGCACAAACAAAGCCACTTCTGTGAATTGCTGTGATTCTTGTTCCTTAAACATAATTCTGAATCGTATTCTTTCAACAAAATGCAAGGCTGGTCCCCAGAACAGACCAAAACACGTAAACCCCCATGTCCCCAACAAGTAAATCGAGAGGCAGACGAGAATACGTCGTTACTGGATTTACCTTTTCAACAATGAAAGCTGTGATGCCTCTTTGATAGGCCTCAGGATCTGTCTTTGCATAAACAATGAGGACATCTGCATCTGGTCCATTTGTGATCCAGAACTTGTTGCCATTCAAAATATAGTAGTCACCTGTAGAAAAATACAAAGGTAAAATATAAATTAAGTGGAACTAAAACAGAGTTAAACTGCATAATTGAGGTTTTAAAAACATTTGCCCAGATTCATTGCAAAATATTGGATCAGCACACATTTACAAATGCTATTCACAGGTTCAAAGAGAGAGAAGGTGTGCAGACCTGTGATAGGAGTCATTTAATAGTTACCTTCTCATAAAAGGCATCATATCTTCAGACAGCTCAGCAATAAATTCTCTCATCCTTGAAGCATCTGGTTAAACCAGTACAAACACACACCACTTCTCTATCATTAACCTCACAGCAATGACATCCTTGAACTGATGGCAATCTGACTTGTCTCACTCACTCAGTAAAGCAAGTAAATGTTTTGGGGGTTTTTTTTGGCCAACTGGGGGCCACATAAACAATTTGTGAACAAATCTTTGATACACCATCACCTTTCAAGTTGATAAAATGAAATATTCCAATATTCACTCTCCTTTTACCTCCATTTTTGGTCTCCTGAGGAAAATATCTGGCTTTTTAGATGCTACATGCTCCACCATGTTCACCAGCATGTAATGTATTAATAATTAGAGCATTTGCTGAAAACAGCTGCCCGCTGCAGCTGAAAACAACAATATGAAAGCAGTGAAAGTGAGCCACTGCATTGAATTTACAGACTTGATGGCAGAACAATGAGCTGAAACTCACTATAAAGGTTCATAAAGCCGAGTAGAGCTGCAGCTTCAGTTGATAATTCTCCAAAGGTTCATTACTAAGAGTGACCCCTTTTACATCTTCTTGGTCATTTGATACATTATTAGTGTAACATATCAGTTATAGCCGTGCTGATGTGTCCACAATTTTCCTGTATATTTGCACTAATTGTTTTTATGGGCTTTGGGCCATTTAGGTGCTTTATGCCATTTTTGTTCTTTAACTGGTTTCCTTGCCTCATGCTCATCCCATTCTTTCCACGAAGTGCAGCAGTATGAGGGTAATCACTGATGCTGATTTTTTGGAGAAAATACAAACCACTAATTTTTTCCAAGTAGAATCAGCCAAACCTGGTACTTACTTATGCTCCAATGCACAGTTACAAAACTTGGAAAATGTCTAAATCCAATGCCGACTGAGCAAGTTCATCAAGACGAGATGTGAGAACCTAGTTTCACTGTATACAGAGACTAAACTTCAAAATAGTCCATCAACTGAAGAAATATGGCTCCAAAAATAGACTAGAACCAAGTTTGCAAAACTTTTTGTAAGTTCCCAAATTAAAAGTTTCCATATTTAGTTAAGTCTATGCCTACTGTGCAAGATTTATACTCTGTTCAGGCTGCAAAGTGAACAGCCGAAATGGTTCTCTTCTCAGACCACATAGCTTGTCAGTGCAGTGATGATGAGGCTTAAATACATACTAGATCTGCAACAATTAATCCATTAGTTGATCAAAAGAAAATTAAGCACAGACTATTTTGATGATCGATGAATCGTTTCCATTTTCAAGTAAAAATGTTAAACATTTGCTGGTTCCAGCCTCTTAAATGCAAGCATTTTCTGCATTGGGTTTTGGACTTTTGGTTGACCAAAAGAAGCAATTTAAAGGTGTAACTGTGGACTCTGGAAACTGTGATGAGCATTTTTCCACAACTTTTGACATTTTATAGGCTAAATGATGAATCCATGAATCGGGAAAATAACTGGCAGATGGATCAATGATGATAATTATCCTTTGTTGCAGCCCTAATGCATATATACACAATACAGGATACACTCTCTGTCAGAGGATCAGTCTGTGGCCTCACAGGACTAAATTATACATAGGTTGCAACTTTGAGCTTTGATACTGTCTTTTTACATATATCCACTGCTTACACTGACAGTCTGGCCATCCCACACACACATGCCACCGCAAATGTAATATTCAGTGTGAAAAGGGCCAAATGCCAACAGTGTTCATGCCAAACCCTGAGTCAGTACAATCCCAAATAAATAAGTAACTGATGGTTTTGATCAGCATGAGAGCACACAGAGCATGCCTTGTAATATTTGATGGGAACACATTTTAGATGGCAGGCCTATACTGCATACATGCATGAGTATAAATGTTGGAACTACATGATAAGACGCCTTTACTGATCCCAAGAGGGGAAATTCAGGTGCCAAGTGTTGCAGTTGCACAAGTACAGAAATATTTACAGATAAACAGAAAAAAAGCAAGAAATAATTCGAAGTACATAAACTAAAAATAAGAATAAAAGTAATTATAATGGAAACTGTACAAGAGTAATATAGAAATAGTATAGTATATAATACCTTCAGCATGTAGCACTAAGGTAGAGAAGTAAATCACACTTTGGTTTCCTACCTTGCTTCTTTGCTCTGAGTTTCATGGATACGACATCAGAGCCAGAATTGGGCTCACTCATAGCCAGGGCTCCTACATGTTCTCCTGTCATTAACTGGCCACAAGAAAAAACATGATGAGAATAAAGAACTGAATCCAAGTTTGTTTGTTTGCTTCTTGTATTTTTCAAACAGATTATAATGTAATGCAAGAGCTGTTTTGGTCCTGACCTTTGGCATGTACTTCTCCTTCTGTTTCTCATTGGCATGGCGTACCATCTGGTTGACACAGAGGTTAGAGTGGGCGCCGTAACTGAGAGCGATGGCTGCTGACACTCTTGACATTTCCTCCATCACAATAACATGATCAAGGTAGCCCAATCCTGTGCCGCCATATTCCACTGAAAGATGTAGAGATGTAAAATAATTTACAACAAAAAAGAAAGCAGTCTTCAGTCTACACTTTAATGAAATAAATAAACATGTTCAAGTTCCCTACTGGATTGTTAAAAAAATGTTTTGCAAATTGATCAGTTTCCTATAGGTAACTGTAATGCAACTATTTCTAAGTAGTGAATGACAGAGGTTTTCATTTTCCCTCCACCTGTTTTACCTGGAGCAGTGATCCCAAGAAGTCCCATCTCCCCCATTTCTTTCCAAAAATCCTGGCAGACAGAAAATGCAAAACATTACCAAAACAGAAATCCTGCTGTCAGTTACATGTTACATGTCAAAATACACAGCTCTTACACGAGAAGGGGTGTGCGGCATGTTCATAACAATGCCACCACTTTGTAAACCATTCAACTCAATCAGAGAATTACGGGCATGTGAACGATGGAGTGTCTCAACTCACCCGCATGCCTGAAAATTCATTCTTCTTGTCGATCTCGTCAGCATATGGTGCAAGCTTTTCTGCAAAGAATTTCCGGACTGTCTGCCTGAGCTGTGCAAAAGATACAACACAAACAGACCTTAATGCAACTATCTCTCATTATTTCATTAAAAGCACTGAAAAATGAACACTTTGGTATTAGTTTCCCCGTTTCCTTTGGGGACATGTGTAAGGATTGTACAGTGTGATGTCACAAGTGTTACGAAAAAAGAAATCTGTGCAATTAATTAAATTATCACAGTAGCACCCATGCGACACACACAGCTTTTCAATGCATTGGTCTGCGCAAAACATTCTGAAACTGGATTAAAATGCTCCTCTGAAAGGAGAATGTTAATGTGGCCATAGCCAGTGCTGCTTGTTCATGTGAGGTGAGGACCTGTGTGTCAGGTGAATCAATGGCACATCACTACTCTACTTGATAGTTGTGGCCTGTCATGCACTTGTAATCCTTTGTTGCTTAGTGCCCATACATCCAACACTAATTCCCACAATTCCTTGGGGGCAGCCACCATATTGGTACAGGGAAGCTACATCAATTGACAATTACAAAAGGGAAAACTCCCTACATTTTCAACCAGTCACAAATACCAGACATAGAATAAGTTAAGTTATAAGTTAATAAGTTATGTTAAGTATCAAATTCAGCACGTTGTAACAGTAAAATATGAACAATAACTTCATGTTTGTGAAATATCATTCCCTGTTGCTTGGTTTTGGCATTTTCTTCATTAGGACATCCAATCAGCACATAACTCATAGCATTTTCTACAATTTGAACAGGTCAGAACCTGCTGCAATACAGTGGTGGCAGGTACATTATCTACTGTATATATCAATGAACCAGTTGAGTTAGATGACATGAGAGTGAAAAATCAAAAATAACAAATGAGCCCACAATGAACTAACGAAGAACTTCATTAGTTGTGCACCGCTTCCAATGCGAGAACAAACACTTTACATATTTATAATGTATGATCACCATGAATTTCATATATGTGTGTATGACAACAAATTTTACTGAGATTTGTATGGATCATTTGAAGTGCCTTATATGGATGTTTTGTATAGCAAGAGGTGTTATGTCCCTGCAATTTACCATTATGGGCAAATAAAGAATATGTTTTTCTGAGAACATTTCTTGTTAAGGTTTGGATGGTGCCCTTTGATAGTCCAACGCCTGTTTAAGTTTTTAAAAAATGCACTAGTGGTTGTTTTTTTTAGATGAAACCGGCGTTTTATACTGGGGCTACAGTTTTATGGCCCGCGCTACAAAACTTTCAACCTCTGTGGCACCAATGCCATTTTTTTACTGCCAAAATGCACAGTCGTGAGTTTTGGGTAATAGATACTTCGGGATCATAAAGAAATCTGTTGACATTACAGGTAACACTACATTGGCAGAAGACACTTTTACCCTATCAAATCTTTTATGTGAACCCCACCCCCTGCCCTCCTCCCACCCCGTGCAAAACGTCCATCACTTCTTTTTCAAAATACCACTGATCTGGTGTCACCTTGCATTAAATTGAAACATCTTTATGGGAGAACATGTTTGGATGAGCTTTTCACCCCAAAAGACATTTCAAGAACGAAAACAATACTTGTAAGGTTGTCGCTATAAGGGCTAACAGTGGTAAATCAAGCCGGTTAAGTTAAGCTTATAACGCAACCACTGAGAAATTGTAACCGCCACTCTCACTTTAGTCATTAAGTACAAACGAAATCATTTTCGCCTAATAGGGCGAAAAATCGGTTTGCTAGGTGGTTAGCTAGGTCAGCTAATATCAAGGACTTATCTGTGACTGCTAACGTTATGTCATCACGTCATGTGCACAGCGTCCATAAATAACCGTCTGCTTTTGTCAGTTGAAACTAAATAAACCCTACTGTAGTTAAGCTTTGTTTATGGGACTCTAGGTCTGTTTATTTACCACCAGCTGCGTATGTGCACAGTTAGCTTAAGTGAGCTTTATGCTGCTTGTTGGCTAACCTGTATCTGCTCGTCGGTGAGTCCGTTCACCACATCGTCCACAGGAATGGCAGCCCCGGCGCATCCTCTCTTCGCCACCGTGGGGATGGATAACCTGGTGCTGAGGCGCAGAGCGTTTCTTACGGCAAACATGGTGCAACTTAGCTGACAGACCGACACGTAAAAGGAGAGAAACACTGTGCACCTAAGGCTGCCACGCTCGACACACAGGTTGTCCCAGGGCTAGCAGCTCGTTAGCACAGTGAAAGTAAGAGGTCTCACTCTGCCATTATTTCTATAAGAGGTCTCACTCTGCCACTATTTCCTGGCACCACAAACTCTGCCCACACTGTCGTCCCCTCTCCTTTTTTTCTTCACATTATCGAATCAACGCCACCTACTGGACTGGGGTATATGACATTAGATCTGCTCGTTAGATTCAAGATTCAAGAGTCTTTATTGTCATTGAGCATGTCAATGAAATTTTCATTGCAACCCCCATGTAAGGAACAGATAGTAAGAAAGATAAGAAGACTAGAAATAATAAAATTAAGATAACTACTGAGGTATATGATCAGATTAAGTAAATACCAAATATATGTTAGATTAAGCATAATTGGGGTAAACTGATGTTTAAATGTAGATTACTTTTAGTTGTAGTATGTGAGACCACATAGGGTCAGAGCAGGGAAAGGGACACCAAAGGTGGTAAAGTTTATAGAGGGGCTATTAGGACGTAAACCTCTCAAAGAGATAGATATAGCTTGTCGCAAAGGAAAACATTCCTCAGTGGCACATATGCCCAGAACATGATCTGGTTTTTGAATTAGGAAAAGTATGGGTGGAGTAAGACGAAATGCCATGCTATATATTGTGTTGTCTTTATGTTAAGGGCAGAGTCTTCTGATCTGACCCTGAAGCTCTCTCGGATGGCCGGCATCTGATCTGATACTGCTTGTTAATAAAGGTCTCTTTAACTCAAGCTTGTATCAGCGGAGTTCTTCCTACATCATCTTCATACCACTGCTTGGCAGGACCTGGCTGATAAACTTCAATTTGGCGTCACGAACTCGGAAGGTTAGTGCTCCGGCCGTCGGCGATTGGTGGCTTCCTCCTGGAATCTGCCCTGGTGCTTTGCCGGGCCCGGCGTTGAACTGAGGTGAGTTTATTCACCAGGTGCCAGGACACATTCTTGTAGGGAATTGCTAGTGTTTGCTGATGGTTGTGGGCATTCTAAAAGATTAATTTGTGTGGGGATACAGGTCATGGTTGATGGTGGTGTAGCAGCTCTGTCTAAATTTGGTTCTTGTTAGGAAGGAAAAAAAAAAAAACAGATGGGGGATAGATACCTTCAGTGTTTTTAGATAGTAGAAAGAAGTAAATGTGTTGAAAAATAAGAGAAAAGACGAAAGAGAAAAGAGAATAGAGAATAGAGAATAAGAAGAGAAAAAAGAGAATAAAAGAGTTCAGTAAAAGGAATAAGAGAAGAAAACAGAAGAAGTAAAGAAGTTGTGTAAATACATAAACAATTAGTAACGTGAGTGAGTTAAACAACCATGCAAGAGTAATCAGATGAGGGCCCTTTAATCTTTTTAACGGTAAGACATGTGTAAATTAGCGACTACGTGAAAGTTGGGTTTATGTTTAGTGTAGGTGACAGAAATCTGACCCAGAAGAAAAGTCTAAATTCGGTAGGGAAAGTGTAGGACAATGAAATGCTACAGGAAATAGTGTAGGTGACAGAAATCGGGCCCATAAATAATGTCTAAATTCGGTAGGGAGAGTTTAGGTAAAAAGAGAAGAAGAAATGAGTGTAAAAAAGGAAAAGAGTAAAAGACAATAAGAGATAAAAGAATAAGAGACAAGAGATTTAAAGAAGAGAAGAAAAAGAGAATAGATGAGAAGTTGAGCATGCATGCATTTTGAAGTTAGTTGTTTTGAGAAGCTTGGCCAAGCGATAAATAGGGATGAAGAAAGACGAAGGTTAAGATTGAGTCGACTTAGTATTTAGATTAAGTGTTGTTTTGTGTTGTCTAAAGATTTGTTGTTTGTTTTGCAGTGTGGAAATTGTCATATATGTTCTGTTTCTTTGTGCCTGTGTGTGCTGCAGCTGTTTGCATTTTCAGGTATGTGTGCACAATTGGCTCTCAGCTGAGGAGAGAGGGTCATTTGAGGATAAAAAGTTGTTTGGGGTGAATGTTTGTTTGTGGGAGTGTATCAGTGTGAATGTGGAGATCTCCATAGTTTGTGTGATTGTATGGTTGACAAAGTGTTGGATGGATGGAATTTGGTTTTGAGTTTGTTGGGTTGCATTTTGGTTGAGTGAAAAGTGCTAGGAATGATGTTGGGTTTGAATTGAGTTGATAAATGAGCCAGAGTGATTATATCTTAAGGCATACATATGTGTATGTTGTATGGATCCTATAATAAGTAAATATAAAAGATTATAACTGGCCTAAGGAGGTATCAGAAAGTCATAAGGAGAGAACATTTTGCCTCTTCAGGAGTAATATATATGAGCCTTCGAAAAGAGGACTTTAAAGGACTTTCTGAACTTGCTAATAATATATGAGCCTTGAAAGAAAGGACGTTATTATTGTTATATATATGTATATATATGTTAAAATATATCTCACGTAATTAACTATGAGTCTTCAAGAGAAGTGTCCATGTATATTGAGAGTTCCAGCACCGGAAACATGGCCCTCAATTTTAGAGGCGGTACCAGAACCTTTGGATTCCGTCTGTCAATCTTATGCACTATCATGGCTGTTCTATAAGCAAAATTCAGCAGATGATAGAATTTTGGCCTTGTCATCACATTTGTTTAAACCTAGATTTAATTGTTCTTGGTTAATGGAATTGCCGTATATGAACCTACTTGATCAGCATGAGAATGTGACGACAGCAGTTCCAGATGCAATGGAAGTTAAACCTGTAAGAGCTAAGGATTGTTTTTGTTCAAATAATACGCATAATGGCCCGGGAATGTTTATGGGCATATCAGATTGTGATAGATACATGATGCATTTTGGTAAACGTGGGCATAGAGCCATGGATGACTTGTACACAGTAACCTTTCATGCTCCACATCATAACCAGAGTAGAACTTTGACAGTGCGGAATCAGACTTTCCCGGGTAATGTGACAATAGGAAATTTCCAAGATATCTGGTGGATTTGTAATGACAAGGCATATATATTCTTACCATATGGGTGGATAGGATGCTGTTATATGGCACAATTGAAACTCCCATATGAGGTTTTAGCTATTCAAAAGGGACATGCGCCTAAGAAGAATAAGTCTAATAAGGTCCCAGCAAGTAGAAAGAAAAGAGAATTGGCACAGTTTAATAATTTGGAGTCCTATCATTGGAGGATAAGTCTAGGAGAAAAATGGGGAATTGGAATATTCCCATGGTATGGAGTGACATTTTTGGCCGATCATATTGACAATATTACTTACACATTACAAGGTTTTGCAAATGAAACCATTAGAGGGTTTGAGTACTTGTCAAATACTCAAAGGAGTCACCGGTTGACATTGTTGAAGCATGACATGGCTCTTGATTATATTTTAGCTAAACAAGGTGGTTTATGTGTGGCTTTAAATCTAACGGGAGATGCTTGTTATACTTTGATTCCTGACAGTTCTGATAACATGACTAGTGTAATAGATGCATTAAAACTCATAAGAGATGCATTTGGTGCGTCAGAAGGAGCTGGGCAGTCAGCTAATTCTTGGCTTCAAGATAAATTAGGACCCATGGGAGCTGTTTTAGTTCAAATTTTGGTAGCAGTTATTCTTTCATTGTGTGTCATGTTTTGTTTTTGCACACTGTTGCTTACTTTTGCGAAAGCCATGATATTGAGATGGGTTGGAGTTGTAATGCCAGGAGAACAAGTGCAGATGCCTTTACTAAATAGAAATGACCTAGATGAGGATGATGAGGAAGTTAAAATAGATGAGGAGATGGTTGAGAAATATCCATTTTGAATGTTTAACTTCCTTATGGTTTGATAATTTGTTTTAAGGAATGGAAGGGATGAGTGATTTCTAACAGCAGTGTTGCCTGGTTCAGAGGTGTTCAAAGTCTGATTGGGAGTTGGTATGGATAAAAGGGGGGAATTGGATAATGTAAGCATAAGCATAATTAAAAAAAAAAAAAGAAAGAAAGAAAGAAAGAAAAATTATGTTAATAAAAGGAATTCTGATCGAGTAGTATTTAATTTGTGTGGGGGTGAAAGTAGTACAAATAGTGGAGTCCAGAGTTAGACTTTGGACACATCTGATCTATAAATACAGAATAATAGAAGAGGTTTGGATACAGTGAATTATATTGTATCTAATGATTTTGCAAGATTCTGGTTGGTGTTCTCTATCTTCCCAGGACAACGTTGGGGAGATCAAGTGAATTGATTGGATGTTCGGGGACCCCTGTCTTTTAAATGGACTCAGAGACTGAAACAGGGATGGCGAAAATGGACAGTGGGCCCCTGAACAAAAGGGCCTTGCAGTGGTTGGATATCCTGTTTCGGGATATCATGGACAGTAAATTACATGAGGAGGCAATGCTGCTGAAGATTTAGGGGTTTGGATGACATGTTAGATGATGTGTAATGATTGATGCACACAGTGGATTTATTTTGATATTTTTTGTATTTTTAGTTTGTTTTTAATCTTTGAACATTTATGTTATTGATACTTTGTTATCTTTGGTAATATGGAAAAGATAATACTTTAGTTAAGGTTTTATTATCATTAGTCCTTATAACTGCATGAGTAATATGTCAGTTTATGTTACTCTGATACTGGACAGTTGTGAAGTGGAGTGACCGATTGGCAAAGGGTCATCAAATTAGTAAGTGTCTGGTAAATTGTTACTTTTAAAAGAGTTTCCTTGTCCCGATTGGCTTGAGGGTGAGGTTTCTCTTTTAGGGATTTAGTAAGGCTTCCTGGTCTTTTTCCCACCTCTTAGGAGGGGTGGTTTTTCTGACTGGGAAGTAACAGCTGATCAGTGGGTTTCCTTGCTACTACACCTGCGGCGTCACAAGTTGGTGATTTTGGTTATTGCATCCATAGGATGAAGTGCATTTTCCAGTGTTTGCTGGAAAAGAGTGTGGCTGCAGGGAGATCTGCAGGAGAGGCTGAGAGTAGCCGAATTGGAATTTAATTAGCATAGGATTAGTTTATCTAGTATAAAATAGTTTAAAATAATGTGCGTATAGGATTTAAAATAGGAACTTAGTGCTTAGTCTCACAAATAAGGATTCTGTTAGATATAAGAAATTAGATATATGATGGGTTGAAGAGGACTTTTGTCAAGCAAGCAAGTGTGTCTAAGATCGATAACAGAAGCTATGAACTTGTCAATGTTTTTGTCGGGACGCTGAGACGTCCCGAAGGGGGGAACTGAGGTATATGATCAGATTAAGTAAATACCAAATATATGTTAGATTAAGCATAATTGGGGTAAACTGATGTTTAAATGTAGATTACTTTTAGTTGTAGTATGTGAGACCACATAGGGTCAGAGCAGGGAAAGGGACACCAAAGGTGGTAAAGTTTATAGAGGGGCTATTAGGACGTAAACCTCTCAAAGAGATAGATATAGCTTGTCGCAAAGGAAAACATTCCTCAGTGGCACATATGCCCAGAACATGATCTGGTTTTTGAATTAGGAAAAGTATGGGTGGAGTAAGACGAAATGCCATGCTATATATTGTGTTGTCTTTATGTTAAGGGCAGAGTCTTCTGATCTGACCCTGAAGCTCTCTCAGATGGCTGGCATCTGATCTGATACTGCTTGTTAATAAAGGTCTCTTTAACTCAAGCTTGTATCAGCGGAGTTCTTCCTACATCATCTTCATACCACTGCTTGGCAGGACCTGGCTGATAAACTTCACTACAATAAAATAAAATAAACCAACATGCAATACAAATATTCGTAAAGCAATTAAAAATATAACAGAATGAAAATATACTAAGGCAATAAAATATACTAAACAATAAACAATAAAATATGGAAGTGAAATGTGCAAACATAATAAAATATACAAGCAGAATAAAATATACACAGTGAAATGTACCAACAGAATAAAATATACCAGTGGACAATTAAATATACCAATGAAAAAGAAATGTGCAATATACTAAAATGTATATAATTTAGTTAAGTGTATGTGTGTACTAAAAGTTGAGTACACAGAAGGTGCAGGTGGAGGTGGAGGTGTAAAGTGCGGTGTGCAGTGGTTCACAGTTCTCACAGTCTCTCACTGCAGTGAGGGGCTGCTGGGGGTGATATCTCTAACAGCTCTGGGGAAGAAGCTGTCCCTCAGTCTGTTAGTGGTGGTGCGGATGTTCCTGTACCGCTTTCCTGATGGTAGCAGTACAAACAGTCTGTGGCCCGGGTGGCTGGGGTCCGTGGCGATGGATCTCGCCCTCTTCCTGACCCGGCCTTCATATATAGTGTCTAGGTCAGGAAGGGGGCAGCCCACGATGCCCTGTGCAGTTTTAACCACCCGTGCCAGTTGTTTCCTCTCCTGTGCCGTGCAGCTGCCATGCCACACTGTCACACTGAGGCAGAGGATTGAGGACAGGTTGTTGGCTGAACACCAGTGGGTGAGCTGGTGTATCTCCTCTCTGTAGTGGGTCTCGTTGTTATCTGAGATGAGACCCACCACAACACGACTGTGTTGGTGGGGTGTATGGCAGCACAGTCGTGAGTAAACATGGTGAAGAGGGCTGGGCTGAGCACACAACCCTGTGGTGTGCCCGTGCTGAGGACCAGAGGGGATGATGTGATGTTCCCTATTCTCACCACCTGAGGCCTGTTGGTGAGAAAGTCTCTGATCCAGTGGCACAGAGACGCAGGCAGACCCACTGCGTGTAGCTTCAGCGCCAGCTTGTCTGGGATGACGGTGTTAAAAGCTGAGCTAAAGTCTACAAATAGCATCCTGACGTAGGTGTTGGGCTGCTGCAGGTGGGTCAGGGCTGTGTGCAGGGTGATGGAGACAGCATCCTATGTGGACCGATTCCCTCTGTAGGCAAACTGAAGGCTGTCTAGGTCCGAGGGGATGAAGCACTCAAGCACTTCATGATTACCAGGGCCAGAGCAACAGGCCGGTAGTCATTCAGGCAGGTGATGGATGTCTTCTTCGGTACCGGAATGATGGTGGAGGACTTGAGGCACTCAGGAACCATAGACAGCTGCAGGGACAGGTTGAAAATGTCCAGGAACACTCCTGCTAGCTGGTCAGCGCATGTCCTCAAAGTCTTGCCTGTCTCCTGCAGCTCTGCGGGTGTTGATCCTCCTCAGGGTGGAGGTCACCTGGTGCTGCTGCAGGACGAGGGGCTGGTGCTGCTCCTCCAGCCGGGGTAAACAAAAACAACTACACCATTCTCTCTTATAAAATTAATTAAATGAAGATTGCTGTATTTTGTGTGACCCACTGGGCCCCCTGTACTTCACACTGCAATGTGTACAGTGTTTCAACATTGTAATGTTACCTGGCCCCAGTATTAATATTTGGGCATTTGAAAAAAATATTTGATTTAGGGATATGTAACATATA
Organism: Chelmon rostratus; assembly: GCF_017976325.1. Lineage (NCBI taxonomy): Eukaryota > Metazoa > Chordata > Actinopteri > Chaetodontiformes > Chaetodontidae > Chelmon > Chelmon rostratus. The sequence continues at coordinate 13,431,878 of NC_055672.1, read as the reverse complement.
AGTACAAAAAGGAGGCCTTAAGAGTAGACTTTGCCATTCAGCCTTGCCTCAGTGCTGTGAAAAATGTGCTTTTGTGTCACGAACAGAAGGTTGCTACATTTGCACATATCCACTTTTAAAGGCTGGCATTGCCTTGTGTTTCTGTTCTGACTTTCATGTGGCGGTGAATGGAGATCTGTACTTGATTCATTTGTTTACTGATCCATCAGTGGTGGAAAGTAACTCAGTATATTTATTCAAGTACTGTAAAGTACAATATTGTTCCATAATATTTCAGGAAGAAATACTGTGCCCTTTATTCCACTACAGCTATATGATTGCTGGACTTACTTTTTGAATTAAGATTTTACCATTTTTTCTTTTTTACAAGCATGTATATAAAGTGCATTGTTAAAAAAAATCAAGTGGTTCCTGACCTTTTTGGCCTGTGACCCCTTACAAAAAAGGTGTTTGTTGTGTGGGCCCTTGAACAACTTTCTGGTGTCTATGAGAGTCATTTCCCCTCAAAAACTCTCAGATGTTGTGATTTAAGTAACAGCTTTGGGCCCAGAGACAGCAAAAAATAAATATAGTTCTGTAGAGCCCTTCAGATTTATCTTGTGACCTGCTGTAGGGTCCATCGCTTAAGTGGGCAACCACTTTTCTAACCTACCTAACAGTATATCAAGTAATTAAATGTAACTCCACACTGACCTGTTACAACAGTGAAATGCTGCTTACACGCTGAAGCATCGTAATTAGTAGACTAATAATGTCATACAATAATACATCAGCAACAGAGGGCTTTTTTTTTCTTTTGATACTTAAACAAACTTTGCAGATCGTATGCATTTACTTTTAAATGCAAGAGGTCAACCTCAGCCCACCACAATGCAGAGGAGGCTCGAAAGATGCTGCAAGACTGCAACAAAGACCGAAGAGCAGAAAGTACTCAAAAACAGTATGTTTGCATGTACATGAGGTGATGCATTGTGTGTGTGTGTAAAAGAGGATGAGGGCCGAGGATGGTCAGAACACGAATGAAGGAGTTAAGACAAAAAATAGGACTTAATTTGACTGATTTCATAGTAGATTTATTCAAGATTAGACACTAAAATCATTCATCTATAAGCTTAGTGTATTGTTTTCACATGTAAATGATTATTGCTGCCTTTATTCCTTTCTCTTGCTCTAAATGTGGCCCAGAGCTCTGGTGAAGGCCACATAGTCAAGGCTGACACTCTCCAGACAGAAGCAGGACACCAGAAAAGAAAAGGGCATGATAAATGCAAATCACTTCCCTGATGATGACACTCCCCAGCAGCTATATTGACAGACAGGAGACTTTAGACAGGAGAGTTATAATAACCGTGTTCACACTGTTTTCCCTCCAGCTTGTAGACGGGCTGCAGGAATGATGTCTAGTCCAGGTCACAGTCTCCCTTGTCGTTGAGTGAAAACCTCAGCTCCTGCTGGTTGACCTCTAGGAAGTCTGTGAGGATTACTCTGTTGAAAACCTCACAGCCACCTGGTACAGGGTGGGACCTGAACCCAAGTCCACCAGCAGGTCACCTCCTGGAAAGAGGAGGAGGGGGTGAGACTCTGACAAACTATTGAATTAAGATTAGCTACAACTCCCATTCACATGATATATATCATATATGAGGTACAGTATGTGTTCCTGACCACTAGGTGTGCTATGTTTAAGAGCAGCTCCCCGTTTTGTTTGTATGTCATAATCCAGCGCATATTAGTGTAAAGGAGCAGCGCTGTACAAGAGGCATTGAGCTGTTAGCATCCAACCATATTACCTGCCGAGGGAGTTCTCGCATGTCATCGCGATAACTGTGTACACCCCCCCAACCATTCGGTATGTGAAGACATGGTCAGATGAGTCCGGTATGGCACTGAGGGACTGTTTTGACACCACCGACTGGGAAGTGTTGTGCAGTCCTCACAGGGAAGACACTGACAGTATGACAACATGCATCTCGGACTACATTAACTTTTGTGTGGACAACACTGTGCCAACCAGAAAGGTACGGTGTTTCCCAAATAACAAACCCTGGGTAAGTCTGGGGACAAAACTGAGTTAAAGAGGGTCCAGAGGGAGCTGAAAAGAGAGATCAGGAAAGGCAAGGAGAGCTATAGGAGGAAGCTGGAGGGGCACCTGCAGGGGAACAACGCCAGAGAGGTTTGGAAGGGCCTAAAAACCATCTCAGGCCACAGCAGTGACAACGGCAGGGGCCCAGAATCTGGAGACCGGGAATGGGCAAATGAGCTGAACCTGTTCTTTAACAGGTTTGATTCTACCCCCGTTCCCTCCCCCATCCACCAGAGCCCAGACCAGACGGTGTTACCTCTCAGCATCCCCTCCCTTCTCCACAGTGCATCCCTAACACAAACAGCTCCGTCTTCACACCACTTCACCCCCCTCCAATCCACATCACAGACTATAGACCCAGTTCCACTCCTCACCCAACAGGAGCCACCCCCCTGTCCCCCACCTGGCCTCTACATAACAGCTGATCAGGTGAGGAAGGAGCTCAAGAGGACAAAGATGAGGAAGGCTACTGGCCCTGATGGCATCAGCTCCAGACTGCTCGGGGATTGTGCAGATCAGCTCTGTGAAGTTGTTCAGCACATCGTCAACTTGAGCCTCGGCCTGGAGAGAGCTCCTGCCCTGTGGAAAACTTCCTGTGTGGTTCCAGTGCCAAATACTGTGCATCCCAGGGAGCCCAACCACTTCAGACCTGTAGCCTTAACTTCCCACCTGATGAAGACACTGGAGAGGATTATACTTAACCATCTTCGTCACCTGGTGGTCAGTGAGCTGGACCCCCTACAGTTTGCATACCGACCAGGCATTGGTGTGGAAGACGCTATCATCTACCTGCTCCATCGCTCTCTTTCCCACCTGGAGAGCACTGGTAGCACAGTGAGGGTCATGTTTTTTTACTTCTCCAGTGCTTCCAACATGATCCAGCCATCACTGCTGAGGGGAAGCCGGAAAGTGTCACCTAGCTGCATGGACCATCGACTACCTCACCAAAAGACTTCGTGACTGTGTGTTGGATGTGGCACTTTGCAGCACCGGGGCTCTGCAGGGTACTGTGCTCTCTCCTTTCCTCTTCACCCTCTACACATCGGACTTCAGACACAACGCATCCAGCTGCCACCTCAAGAAGTTCTCCGACAATACAGCCATTGTTGGATGTGTATCGCAGGGGAATGATTTGGAATACAGGGAAGTCATCAACTTTGTCAACTGGTGTGGACTAAACCACCTGCACATCAATGCCGGCAAGATCAAGGAGATGGTGATTGACTTCTGCAGGAAAGTACCACAGGCTACACCGGTGTGCATCCAGGGTTTTGACATTGAGATCGTGAAGGAGTACAAATACCTGGGTGTACACCTAAACAATAAACTGGACTGGTCCACTAACATTGATGCCCTGTACAGGAAGGGCCAAAGTCGTCTTCATCTCCTGAGAAGACTGAGGTCCTTTGGAGTATGTAGGGCATTACTGAGGACTTTCTATGACTCTGTGGTTGCATCTGCAGTCTTTTACGCAGTGGTCTGCTGGGGCTGCGGAAGCTGTGAGAGGGACAGAAAGAGACTTAAATAACTTAATAAACAGATCAGGAGAGCTGGCTCTGTCCTGGACTGCCCTCTGGACACCACTGAGGATGTAGGTGAGAGGAGGATGTTAGCCAAGCTGACATCGATCATGGACAACCCCTCCCACCCCCTGCATGACACAGTGGGGGCCCTTAGCATCTCCTTTAGTAACAGACTGTTGCATCCAGTGTGTAAGAAGGAACGCTACCAAAGGTCCTTCATTCCATCAGCTGTCAGATTATTCAACTCCAGCATCACTTAACATAACACTGTGTTGATGTTGTTGACAAATTACGCTCATATCCATACTTTTGTGCAGTATTACATGTTTCCTTTTACATTTTGTGCAGTATTACTTAGCATTTACTGTTTTGTATATTTTATTCTTCTGTGTGTGGCAGGACAGTACTGCGCTCCCCACCATGAGGGGCAGTGTGGCAGACAATTTGCGAGCGATCGCCTATAAATAGACCAGGTTGGACCATTCCTCATCCTTTCTGTTTCCTCTTCCTCCTTCACCGAGCCGACAGAGTGTGTGGTGGTGCCTCGCTGGTTCGCAGGTTAGATCTCAAAGTAAAGGTATGCATGCTCTGCTCCACTTGAGTTACTCAGTGTTGTGGATTCATAAACCATCCCCAGTCTCTGGAAAAAATCATTGATTACTGAGTGGTCAACAATGAATTCAGGCCTGTGGCTCGAGAGGATGATGGTGACTCTGCTGAGGAAGGAAGTAGATACACACTTGGACTCCTTTCAGTTTGCCTATAAGCACGGTCGAGCAAACACCTCAAGGACCCCAGAGCTTATGCACGTGTGTTGTTCGTTGATTTCAGCTCAGTGTTCAACACCATGCAGCCGCACCTGCTTATGGGAAAACCGAAGGAGATGAATTTGAATTCTTACATTCTGAGGTGGTATCACTCCTTCCTGACACAGCGCACACAGCAAGTCAGGGTCAACAGCGCCCTCTTGGAAACCAAGATTGATAAGCACAGGTGCCCCACAGGGCTGTGTCAGCTCCCCGGTCCTCTTCACATTGTACACAAATGACTGTATAACAACACACTCAGAGAACTTTATTATAAAGTTCTCTGATGACACAGCCATCGTCAGCTTGTTGCATGTGAACGGTAGCCCACTAGACTATTTCTCAGAAACAGAGGAATTTGTCCAGTGGTGTGACCAAAATCATCTTGTGCTGAATGTGGGAAAGACAGAGGAGATGATATTTGACCCAAAGTCAGTCGGGGACCACAGGCCAGTTGTCATTAAGAACCAACACATCAGTCAGGTGTGTTCATACAGGTATCTGGGGGTGGAGAGTACATGTTGGAAGCCTCAGCTCCAAACTCCAACAGCGTCTCTACTTCCTACGCAGACTAAGGGTCTATGGAGTGGAGCAGAGGATCATGTTGCTCTTCTACTGGGCTGCACTGGAAAGTATCATCAGATACGGCATTGCGGCCTGGTACGGCAACCTAACTGTGCAGTCGAGGTCGCAGATTGCCAGTCTGGTGCAGACTGCCATGACGATTATAGGGCTCAGGAATCATCCTCCCCTCCAGTTGCTTTATGAGTAGTCCGTCACCAGACTGGCACAGAAAATTGACTTCACATTTAACACCATGAGTTCCAGCCTCTACCTTCCGGCATGAGACTCAGGGTCCCCAGAACCAGGCTGAACCGCTACAAAAACTCATTGCTGCCAACATCCATCAGACTGCTAAACAACCAACAGTACCTCTTAGTGCAATAAGATAAATGGTGCAATAATTTCCTATCCATGCAATATAATCTGTTTATATCTCTCTCTTGTATATAGGTGTGTATATGTATGTATGTATGTATATACACATGTGTGTATATATATGTATATATACATGTGTGTGTATTTATATATTTTTAATATACGTTTGTTTATCCCCTTGGTTTGGCTCTTGTGGGGACTCCAACTGCTTTAACTCAGCGCTCCAGTTCGGCCTTCATCTGACTCTTTTATCTGGCCCTGTTAACTGCGGCCGAGGCTGTGGTAATACAGCCTGGACAATATTGATATTTTGGGTTATGTTGTGTGTGAGGACCGCCATTTTATGGTTTTAATGTTGTTTTTTTCTGTTGACAGGTGCTGAGGCCCAGTGCGGTAGCGGTTCCCCTGGTGGTGGTTCCTTTTCACTTTTTTCTTTATTGTGTCACGGGTGCAGTGTAGTTTTGGATCCCTCCCCTTTTCGTTACCGCTGTCGTGGTAAGCCCCAGCCCTGTCCCTTATTTCCTTTTGGTGGCTCCTCACATCACTCCTTACCATTATTATCATTTTTCTGATTTATTTAGTCTGTGGCTCATTTTAAATAATTGTTTAATAAAACTATGACTTTTATAATTGGAAATCACGCTCTTGTCCTGTGGAATTCTTGAACTGCGTGCATTTGTTTCAAATTGAAAGCTGGTAGTTTATGAGTCTTATATATCCTGGGGTGAAAGTCCCCAGGTGGCGTTGTCTGCAACTTTCTTATACCGCTCGCCTTGCCACATGTGCAATAGTAGTAACACTATTTATTGTTATTTTTAATCGGAAGGCAGCTTACATTGTTTTTTCCACAGCTACTGGGGCAATACACAGTTTTTACATATTTCTTATATATATACTGTATTTTTTCGACATATTTTATTTTTCTTTTATATGGTCAAATTCCATTCTGCTTTTATAATATGTACATATATAGTCTACTTTTTATTTTGTTTTTTGTTTTTTTTCGAATGTTCTCTACCTCTGCTGCTATTTTTTTCTTCCCACTGCTTTCAATGCTGCTGAAATGCCCAAATTTCCCCGACTGTGGATAAACTTAGTTTTATCTTATGTCAACTAGTATGCGCATGACATTTAAGTGACATGATCCATATTTCCTGTTAAGGGTTTAGGTATTTTCACTGTCTGACAGTTGGTGGCAGTAGTATGACAAGAAACAAGGTGCTTGCAAACAGGGATGTTCCAATACAGGTGTCAAAAAATCCCCAAAATACCAAACAGTTTATGGATTACGGATTATGATATTCAATTATTTTTCCGTCTGATCAAAGCATTCTCATAAAGGCGTTCCCTAAAGTTCACATCACTGATCTAGTTTTAAACAAACACTGCCTGGCAGCAATAACACTATCGCTCTGCCTTCAAATATTTGCATTTACAAGTTTCCATACCTAAGACGTGACCTGTAGTCTTTATTTTCAAACCACACCCAGTGGTCCTCTTGGCTCAAAGACAAAGTCAGCAAGAATGAATTATCAATAGGTAACTGCACCCTTGTTGTGGTTCAAAAGAAAAGCATTTGTTAGCTTCTCTGCTCTTTGGATACTGTTGCTGAGGGGACGGGGAGGTTTGTGTTTCTACATGGTTTTAACATACACTTGGCTTACCGCAAATGCTCCAGAGCCCTGACCTGCCATGTATGTTCTCTTGTGTAGACTGTACCTGGTGGCTGGTTGTGAATGTTTATTGTCTATAATAAATATTCTTTCTAGATTTTGCTCTAAAAAAACACAGATTTAACAAATCCATACCCCTAGAGACTCTTTAAGTAGGAGGTATAAAGATAAAGGTTTATTTAACATACACCCCCTCAACAGGATACCTTTTAAGGACCGTCCCATTGGTTTTGCATATCAAGTCAAGTTCTTTTTTTTCCTTATGCACAGCCATGAAGCAGTGCTTGCCATTAGCTTTTTCTTCAGGGCCTCTGCAGTCTACCCAGTGGTTAGATTGAGCAGATTTCAACTGTCAGCCCACACTTCAGTTGTACTTTCAGCTGATATTCGATCCAATTCCGATAGCGCTAACCTGAGATGAACCTTCTATCTCTATTTTAAAGCTGTAATAATAGCTTTGCTAAAGCAGCATCCTTGTTATAGGCATTACTGTGCACTTGACACTGAAACAGGAACCTGAACTAATTTTGATGCCAAGCTTCCAGTTTCTTTTACCAATGACTTCTTATGTTCTTATCAAATCGTTGCTCAGAGGTGTCTTTTTTCAGCCTCATTACTTTTTTGCAAACCATTAACACAACATAATATTTATTTGTAAAGAGGATGTTCTCTAATGTAAAGGAAGCATGAAAGACCATGACAAAACATAGAGTAGTCCTCTCAGCCTTATATCCAACATGCAGTCAACCTTTATTTTTACATCTTTTAAGTGTTTTTGGAAAGAAGTTTGCACCATTGTCTCACCTCCAGCGAAAGCTCTGTGCAGGCATTCCAGCCCACAAAGTCAACCTGTGGAGAGTGCAGTTATGTTGGAGGTAGGCTGCCATGACCCACCACCGCATCCTCTCTTCCCTTCCTGCCCATCGTCATCACCAACGTCTACCCTCACATACCATAACTGAGTCGCCTGCTTGATCACCCCTTCAGTCCTATAAAGTGACACAGGATGCTGCAGTGTGGTAGAGCACGCTGTGGCTGTCCTCTGATCAGAATAAATGGAGACAAACCAGCCACACGTAAACATCCTGCTGATGAATATTTCAGTTGGCTTTTATGACACATAGTGAAAGAAACATGGGGATAAATATCAACTTTAAAATGTATTTCTTTCATAACTGCTGAGTCACCATAATGACTGTAACTGTGTATTTGTTTTTTTTTTCTCTTACATGTAATTATTTGTGGTTTCACACCATCTTTCCTCTCAGCGCTGACTGTTTTCTTGTCAAGAGATCAGGAGCTGTCTGCAGTCAAACCGCGCAGGAGCGTCACCTCCTGGACAATAGTGACACGATAATACTGACTGTTTGAATTTTGAATAACTTCCTCTTATGCCGCCAGATTTCAACGCGCTTTAAATGTCAAACTGTTTTATTTTACAATTCAGCACACACACACAGCACAACTGACTTTATAAATAGAAATAAAAGGTTTTCACTCCGTTGACCCACGTGTTTTAAGTCTTATCTATCAAATGCATATTAGAGGACACTTTGTTTGTATTTGATATGACAGTTGTGTGATTTAAGTTTGGAGGTTTGAAAGTTGAAGGTTTTTCGGTAGAAATATTTCCATGCAGCGACAAAAAACGTTATGGGTTCATTTAGATTTTTAGCTGCGCGCGAGAGAGGAGAAAATGTGTAACTATCTCAAAACTTAAGCTGTCAGCTGCTTTAAACTTTCAGTCAGGAAGCGAGAGAGGCAATGCGGAAGATAATAAACGTTTCGTACGCTCGTGCGCCGGCGCGCGCTTCTGTGAACCGCGTAGGCGCGCGAGCCACGCTGCAACCGGAGAGGGGTTCCCCTTTCCAACAGTGAGCACTGAGCGGAGAGGCGGACAGCGGCTTTTTAATGCGTGAAAACCCGGACAACAAACAACGAGGAAGTATCGCGGCGGGTCGGCCAAACGAATAAACTCCAACCGCGTGTCTGCAAGTGAAATGACCAGATTTGAAGGTTAAAGCGAATCGGCTCTGCGCCTCTCATCGTGCGCCCTCGCGACGGTTTTCGCACTCTCCAATGCCCAAAGAGTGCAGGAGGAAGACCTCCAAGGACCTCGGGCTCTCTGGAACTGCAGTAAACGAGGGCTCGCGTTCAGAGCGAGGGGCAGCCGGGAAGACACGTCAGATTTGCGATGATTTCATTCAGAAAGCCGCTCAAATCGCCCCGTTGTCCGCAATCAAAACGCCGCCTGTGATGGATGCGCGCCGGGTACCGCAGGTCACCATCACCCCGGAGGGAGGCGGCTCCTCGCGTGAGATGCAGCAGGAGGACTGGGATGATGTGGTTGACGGTCCCCTGCGCAGGAAGCTGTCCAACTCCTCCATCTCCTCCACAGGGTCCTCTGCTGTGGAGTCCGAGGATGACTTACTCAGCGACAACGAGAGCAAAAGCAAAGGCATCGTCACTTTGGAGCACCTGGTGGACGCTGGAGAGGTGAGGAAGGGCTTTCATATGTCAGGCTGTCAGTGGGTCTTTAGGCTGAGTTTTCATTGGTCACTGGCAGGATTTGCAGGGGTTTACCAGCCAATTGTTTCAGCGTGGTTTCTGTTATTTCCAGTCACAGAGTGAATTAAATAATTTCAAACACTCTCCATATAAACTCCCTGCTGTTATATAATTCATGACTAAATCAGCTACAGCTATGGTCTGCCCATGTGAAGCATCCTGGGACGAAAACATTTCAGATTTCATCACTGACCTCCTGTGTATCTTTTCATATCTGCGTCCCCTACAATTACCCAGTCACATTAAAGAGCTGATGTTTGCACAGCGAAGCACAGCAGCACATAAACAGCAGTCAGCAAACTACTTCCTCACAGAAGACCTCAGGGATCTCTTTGACTGCAGAGAGGAGGCAATTACAGTGTTAGCATTTGTTCAAAGTTTGTTTAATGCATTTTTAAGTCCTACAAACACGTCTTATAAGTGAATTCTGCAGTGGAAAAATTCCTTGTGGGACATTAGTCACTTTTACGTTTTTGTGTCTGCTGTGCTTATCAGTGTTGTTTTGAGATGTCCATCATAGTCACACTACGTTTCTCTTGTTGTTAAAGATCATGTAAAAAATAAAGCAAGATGGAAGATTAAGCAACCTTTAGATCCCCACCAGAGAGTGCAGGATAATCTTCAGGAAATCTGATTGCCCCCACTGAAATCACATTATCTCTCCTCATGTTTAATGGGGTTATCAAAGCCTCAATGATCCCAGGTTCTCTCTGAACCTAAACCAACACAAAGAAGCTGGAAAACCTTCGCTGTGTGGCGAGCTGCTGGACTGCACATCATTTTCTTTACTGCTAATTATCTTAAATGTCTTTTTTCTACTAAGTGGATCACTCGTGTGTGTTATGCATTGTTAAATGTCAGATCTGCAAGTCATTCTACTTTTCACACTTTTTTTTTTCTCACTTTTTTGCTTTTGGAGTTGACCTGTAACGCTGTGCGTCCCTCCTTTAGCACACACTGTGCTGTTGAAGGACCAGCCCTTAGTTCAATGCTGAGGGTGGAAATTTGTTTGCCTTTGATGCTCTTGGCTGATTAAGCTTCACGTGGCCGACAAGTCTCTCGAAGTCTGATTAAACATGCTTGCACATGCATCCAAGTGGTGCCGTTTTACACCTTTCAGAGGCACAAATTCTCATATCTGACAGCTGTAGAGCTTTTACTCGACCATCTTCTCTGCCTGTGATTCGTAGGGAAGTTGTGATCATAGTGACTCACCTCTTGGTTTCTCCAGTTAACAACAGAATCTGCTTTTTGTCTTCACTGTCACTGCATTATACTCAGGTTCAGACTGTCACTGTGTGTGTGTGTGTGTGTGTGTTTTATGGTGCTACCAATCCTCTCTGCCTTCCCCATACAAGGCCTGTAGCTGTCACTTTGTTTTAAACAGAATGAAGACACGTAGCCTGTTTAGCCCGTGTGTTTGTGTGCTTGTGCGTGAGAGGGGAAGAGAGAGTGGAAGATATTTTGCAGCGTTTGCTGAACGTAACACTGTCCAGTGAAGTCAGGCTCAGCACGAAGGCTTCCCCGGATAAAAGTCCATTCGAGCTTTTTGTTTTAAGGCATCGGAAGTTAAAATGGAAATATGTTTGGTTGTGTCGCCTCTGAAAATAGACACTTTAATGCTCCTGCCCCTATAGCCCACACATCAGCCCACACATCAGCCCACACACACACACACATTGCAGCACAGGCTAACATGTCATTGTGTAACAATGTTTTTTTTGTGGTCAGCAGCCAATTTGAGCCTTGGCCTTTGACATTTAGCAAAGAACCACTTCAGGAAGTCAAAACGCTTGTGTATCAGCACTTAGCTTTTGGGAGCTCACACTTGAATACATGTATAATACAGATTAAATCCATAGTGGTGCACAGAAAGTGCTTTTTAATGGACAGGCAGCAGAGGAGAGAGAAGGAGACAAATGATTAATTTCATAAATCTTGCAGTGCTTTACATCCTATTAGCACTTCAAGACGACAGTACAGCGTCACATGGACGGTATGAGTTGTGATGGTTGGCCAACAAAACCTGTCTGAGTGAGTCACGTCGTCTCATTGATCATCTCCTCAGTCCCTGGAAATGCAGCGATGGAAGCTGGTGAAGTTTGCTTTCACTGTGAAACCCAGCAGAAAGAAACCCAGCAGAAAGCAAACTAAATCGAGAAATAGGCTTTTCATTTGAGAGAGTAAACAAAACTTTATTGCAGTTCTTTTAAGCAGTGGTGGAAGATAACTGTGCATTTACTCATCTTCTGTACTGTGTTCTGTATTGAAATTCTGCGGAACTCAAGTATTTCTGTTTTCTGCCATTTTTTGCACTTGCTTCACTGCATTTCAGAGGAAATGAACTTTTTACTCCCTCTATACTCACCTGACAGCTGCAGTTACCTGCCACTTTTAGAATGAAGACTTTACATGAAAACATGCGATAATCTTATACAATTCAATACATTGTTAAAGATTAAACCAGCAGTGTTTTGGGCTTGTGATGCCTCATAAAAAAGTCTAGTTGGGTTTCAGCCCTCTATGTTAGCACTTCAAAGATTACCCAATATTTTACAAAAATAATCAAGAGAAGGGAAAAAATTAACACACTGATGCTTCTCTTCTTTCTGTTCACATTTATCTTGTGAACCTGAAGAAGCCAGACCAGACCCCTAGACCTGGACCCACTGGACTGAATATACACAATTCAACAAGAAATATGCTGAAAATAAAAAAAATGACACCACTGTTTTAGAATTGTGTATAATTATAACAGTTAAAGAATATCTACAAGTTCTTCAGCTCATTTTGAACAAGTGGGCCGTCATCATGCCTACAAATTCTGATTTCAACAGCATGATAGTCTTCCAGATTAATTCCTGAGCCACTGTGCTTTCTGGGACCAAAGTATACAGTTGGCAGACCTGTTATTTCAAGAGTAAAAGCAGTGTTATTGTAGATGTTATCAGTACAACTTCTTGTGGCTTCTGTCATCAAAGCAGGCACCATGGTGTTAATAACACGAGGATTCAAAGTTCGTCTGTGTGTGAAATATAAATATTGGCCGTAGAGCTGCAGGGTCGTTGTGTTTACATCAAAACTCAGAGCTCACATCGAAGCTTCCATTCGCTCTCAGTCTGTGGATAAGACATCACACCACATGACTCCAGACTCCACTTTAGTTCATTCAAAATGCAGCATGCTGAGAAGCTAAGTAACTCACTGTATTATCTGCCTGCGCTAACAGTAAAGTTAAAGAGGCACAGCAATAAAACAGTGCGCTTGTAGAAGTCTAACACCCCGACGATGCCATGTTATCAGTAAACATGTAGCACTGCAGCAAGTGAAGCGTATCGCCTGACATTTAAGAGAGACTTGGCTGGCTGCCGTGGAGTTCTGCTATTAGTGAGGATGGCGAGCTGTGAGACGCTCAAGCGTGAACCGAGTGTTTCACTGACACGAGAATCCCGGTTTCATTTCCTGTTTCAATCAGAACGCGCAGAATAAAATGACCTCTCCAAAGCCCAGAGATAGGATCTAAGAGCACTCATGACTTTTCCTTTCCAACAATCTGAGAGTTTGTTTTCCTCATGTTGTATCTGAGACGACTGCAGAGAAACATAATCCTCTCAGTGTTATTTGAGAAATGGGCAGTTTTCTGGGAGGGAATAAAACAGGCAGTTCCTCATGAGTGTGAAGCTGTACTGTGTCTCTGTGAAATATGCAAGCTGTCCCTGTGTTTCTCTGTGTGTGTGTGTGTGTGTGTGTGCATATACTGTAGTGAGAGACTGAGAAAGAGAAAGAAGGAGAACGAGAGGATGGTGGGAGGAGAGTCCTTAGACAAACAACCGTGAAAAAAAATGAACATTTCTGCCAAGAAAAGATAATTCACTCGTCAGCCATCTTTTTTTCTGTGTTCAGGATTCAGTGCATTCTGTGATGCAGAGCTGCAGCGATGAATAAGTCTATCGAAGGAAAATTAATAGACAGCTATGTTCATAATCCATTAATCTTTTTAGTCATTTTCCAGCAAATGTAAGGAAGTGCTGCATTGTCATTTTTCAGCGTAAATGAAGAGTCATAAACTGTGTATTCATACATGCAATGTTAGATAGCAGATTTAGACTTCACTCTGTGAATCAAAGTTGCAAGCCCATCACAACACCAAGCTGGAGATGCTGAATAGAGATGTTGAGCGCAGATATGAGTTTCCACAGAAATGGCATTTAACTGACCTAGATTGAAGGTTTCACAGAGTGGAAAACCAGAAGCCTGGCATCAGATTTACTGGGTAGAACTGCAATGTGATCAGATTTCCATTCAGACAGTACAGGGTGGACCAAGGTTCAGTGACCTTACAGCACATCTGCCTGTTATCAGATCACATTTTTTGTGAACAAGGACACACAGATAGAGTCAGTGCTTTGCAGCGATTCTGCTCTGTTCTATTCACTTCTGTCTGTGTTCTTATCTTCCAGAGCAAGCCGTGGTGTAAGTTAAAGACCATCGTACACTGGCCCTTTAGTGCTACCCAGAGGAGAAAACTGAACTGGGTTCAGCTAGCTGGACATAAAGGTGTGACCTGTTCAGATCATATCGCACACTGTTTGTGATACTATGTAGATCCCCGACTGAGAAATCTAATGTCCTGTTCTGCTGCCTCCGCTGTCAGTATTTGGCGTGCAGTCTTTATCTTTTTGATATTGTTTTGTGACTTCTGTTGCAAGTTGTCAGACGTAGTGGGGCAGATGCTCCCTGTCGTGGATGATTAGGTTTTCCTTTCACGCCTGAAATCCAGAGTGTTGGTCTTCATCTCGTCTCAGGAAACTTCAAAGCGGCAGATGAAGGCAACATCCTGAAGAAGTTCTCGGAAAATGAGATGCAGTGTTTCGAGAAGCTGAGGGGTGACGCGCTGCTCCCATTCGTGCCCGGTTACCACGGCGTTGTGGAAAAAGATGGAGAGTCTTTTCTTCATATGACTGACCTGCTGGCAAACTTTGATCTTCCCAATGTCGTGGACTGCAAGATGGGAGTAAGGTGAGGAAATAAGCTTTTCATTTATTGCCCAGAATGGCTATTTATTCATTTATTTCTCATTGCTATGTATATTCGTTTTCATGCATGTACTTGTGTAAAAAAAGGACATTTTCTTTGTGGTTTTGTTTCTGCTACACAAATGATAATGTCAGATATTTCCTTGTGTATTTGTGTGTTAATGCTCATGTTCTGTGGAAATGGATTAACGAGACATGTGCAGACTGGCGGCAGTACGTGCAGCCTAAAGCGTTTTTGCTCTACAAGGGAACACCTGTTGTAACTGCAGGCTATATGCTTGGCTTCCTGCCACAGCGGGTGGGGTGCCTCACTCTATCATGTGCACACACACACACACACACATATACCAACACAGGCAGGCACAAATACCAAACATACATATATGCATGATTGCACACATGAACGTGGATGTGTGTACATGCACAGGTTGGTGCATGCACAGGCCTGCAGGTACGGACATTCTCCCGTCTGACAGCTTTACTTCCGGTTCAACAAGCAAATACACACACGCACGCAGAATCAGGCACAAGCTGACAAACGTGTGCACTAAACTTACATACACATACATGATGATACACACAAATATTTTTTATCGTCAGCTAAGTGTCTATGTGTGTCTATATTTCTGCACGCACACACACAGGCATGCATTCGCTCACTCAGGGTGTCCCTGGAGACTCCCCTTTGTCAAAAACACTCTCAACCACAACGTTGCAAAACCGCTAACTTGCACAAACACACACTCAGATTCTCACACAGTTGAAAACTGCGTGCTGGAGTCTCCTCGCAGCTTCCCTCTTCAGCACAGAGGAAGTGTGGCTCATAAACTGAAACTGAAATTCACATCTGTTTGCATGTTGCTGTCTTGTATGAATCTGACAAGTGGAAATGTGCTGCTGCACTGTCCAACCAGCAGAATCTGATACTAACACAGTACGATGCTCTCAGCTGTGCACTTCAGTACTAGCATCTTTATGCACCGCTCATCTTTTTCTGCATGACTGTTAGAAAGGAGACGATCTCTGACTTTTAGTGCGTCTTGTATCTCAATAAGTGAGGGTGTGAAAGCAAGACAAACCCTGAGAGCAAACAACTGTTACTGTTTATTTACATGCGGCGAACACAGCAGTCTGTAAACATGCAGATCCTAAAGGATTTACCCCTCCTGCTGTTTCAGGACGTACTTGGAGGAGGAGCTCGTTCGGGCGCGGGAACGGCCCAAGCCGAGGGAGGACCTGTACAGGAAAATGGTGGAGGTGGACAGCGAAGGGCCGACTCCCGAAGAGCATTCCCAGCGAGGCGTCACCAAGCCTCGCTACATGCAGTGGAGGGAGACCATGAGCTCCACCAACACCCTGGGCTTCAGGATAGAGGGGATCAAGGTAGCGGGAGTGATATTCCACATGGACATTAAACACATGCCATTAAAGCTGCTCAAAGTAAAATTTCTATATTAACCACGGGTCAAATGACTGTGTGTAATATGAAAAACGTTGTTCATAGAGATACATGACGTGCCCAGCACCAAACAGCAGATTAAGACAAATTAAGTAAATAGCTGGTGAACGCTGGCGGAGTGTCCAGCAGCTAAAGGGCCAGATGTTTTTCTCAGGACTTGGCAGGGACTAAAACAGACCTGAAAGAGAGTGAATGTTGGACATTAATCAGGCGTCCGGAAACACAACTCCCATTAACATTTGCTTTGTGTACATGTTTAGCATATCATCAGGTGATGCTGAGGATGAAGTGGCCAAGTGCACATAAATTCAGTCCAATCAGGCCCATAGTCTGTCTGCCTCTTGGCTTGTGCTGCAGAATCACAAAACACACTTTATGTTAACATAATACTGTAAAATGTCTGCTCACATCCCGCATGAATGACTTGGTTCAAACTTATCGTGTTGTGTAGCATTCTTATCCAGGCCCTTTCTCCTCTTTTAGAAATGCGACGGCACATGTCGGACTGACTTCAAGAAGACCAGATCGAAGCAGGATGTCATCCAGGTGTTTAAAGACTTTGTCGGAGGGAACAACAGCATCTTAGTACGTGGCAAAGAGTTCTTGCACAATTCTGCACAAGCATAGGCAGTACAATATTTTCCTGCTTGTACATACATAAATACTAACTGTCCATATACGCAGAGCTGTCTTGCAGGCATTACCTGTAAGATCACGCCAACTACAAACACCCTGCTCAAGGAAGCTCTCACATCCGTGTTCAGTGTTTGGACAGATGTAAATTGTTCCGTATACTAAGTCCTTACATTTGAAAAATGTTGGGGCCTGTCTAATTTTGAATGTAAACACCCTCAGAGTGTTTGAACTGCAGGAACAAACCACTTAGTCATTCCACCTGCATTACAGACAGCAAATATTCGCTCTGTAATGCTGTTTGAGTTTTCTCATATGGTGGGAGGTTCTCAAGTACACACCGTGTCTATTATGATGGTGGCTTCTGACATACAGATTCAGATTTTAATGTATTTTAAATGAAATCATGGGTTTCAGGTATGGTTAGTGTTTGACATAATGGCCGTCGCTCTGTTTTCTTGATATGCAGAAGTCTTACCTGAGCAGACTGACAGAGATCCGGCAGGCCCTGAAGATGTCTGAGTTCTTCAAACAGCACGAGGTGATGACCGATTTTAAGATGAGGGACAAAGGAAAGAAAAAAAGCAAACACAAAGTGTGTGAGTGCTGCAGCAGCAGGGACCGAAAGTCATAAAGTCTACCTGAGGGACTGACTTTGTGTTCTGATGATGGAGCTTCTGCTGCATTACTCATTATTGAGGTTTTTCCTTTCATTTGTCACCCGTCTGTGTTCACGGTTTGATGGTTGAATAGAAGCAGACAGAATAAAAGCAAAAATGAATAACCCTTCTTGATTTTCCTAGGTCATTGGCAGCTCTCTCCTTTTTATCCATGACCACACGGGCAATGCCCAGGTCTGGATTATTGACTTTGGCAAGACCACGGCATTACCAGAAGGCCAGACGTTGAACCATGACATTCCCTGGCAGGAAGGCAACCGGGAGGATGGCTACCTGTGGGGGTTGGAAAACCTGATGCACACACTGGAGTCTGTGAGCAGAGGAGGGCCAAGCGAAGAAACCTTTTGCTCGGTTTCCAAAGAAAACAGCTAAACTACAGAAAGAGATGGTCAGTGACCTTTGACCTGTAGAGGGGTGAAAGGAACTCAAACTGTTTTAATGGACACCACAGAGACTCTTAGGGAGGTTTCATTTGTTGATTTGCTCTGGGTGATCTATAAGCAATGTTAAAAAGAGTACAGAAATGCTACAATTTAGTGTATATGACGCGACTGACAGAAAAGACACGAGGGACACTGAAGAAAGACGAGCAAAGAAGTTGTCACTATTTGTCAAACCTAGTCACTGAACGAGTAAGCAAATTAACTGACACTAATTCAACTTCCCACAAAAAGAACAGAAGTGAAAGCGTAGGGATTCTGCATTTCTGTTTCATAAAGGGATTAAGGTGTTACATGTGAACGAAATGCTCACAAAATATGAAATAAAACAAGGAGAAAGTGAGCGGATTACAAGTCACAAACTCAGTCCTCCTTATTACCACCGACCACTCGGCCCTTGTGTAACTCAAAGGGGAAATACTGCGCAGTATGAAACTGACTACAACACAACGCATTGTCACTATAGTACTGCAGACTGTATAATGATATGAGTGTAGTATCTTTCATCGTTCTGACAATCTGTCTTATTGTATATTAGCTGATGTTTCCTCCACTTTCTTTTATTCCGGCCAACAAATTTTAATTTAAACTTAAAAACTCAAATTAAACTTTAATTATTTTCACTTCTTGCGCTGTTGCAAATCTTGTTGGATATTGATGCTGCAATGTTTGTTATAGTACATTCTTTACTCAGAGATGTTCTGCAAATGAAATGAAAGAAAATCTAGATGAGGAATTAAAAAGGGAAAATACTGTGACAACCCTGATTCCAAAAAAGTTTGGATGCTGTGTACAACACACATATAACAGAAGGTGATAATCTACTAATCCATTTTGACATATTTTCAACTGAAAACAGTACAAAGACAATATATTTAATGTTTGACCTCATCGGCTTCATTGATTTTTGTAAAAATCTACTTATTCTGAATTTGATGCAGCAACACGTTTCAAACAAGACAGGAGCAGCTAAAGACTGGGAAAGATGTGGAACGCTCCGAAAACACCTGTTTGGATCATTCCACAGGTAAACAGGTTGATTGGTAACAGGTGATAGTATCATGATTGGGTATGAAAGGAGCATCCTGGAAAGGCTCAGTCATTCAGGATGGAGCGAGGTTCAACGCTTTGTGAACACATGATTGTATGAAGGATGTTACTCTATGGGCTCAGGAACACTTTCATATAGAACACAGCTCGTTTGCAAATGATCACATTCTGTTTATTATTTTGAACAGCGTCCCAGTGTTTTTTGGAATCAGGGTTGTACATTTATTTTCAATAATAAAACACTACTGTGGTGTCTTAGTATGTTTGCCAGAGTTCACTCATCTTCATTTTGTATCATTGGCACAAAACTGATCAAACTCACACGAATAAGATCAATATATATTGATTTATTTGGGGCACAGTTAGGTTAGATGAAATTATGAAAGACTGTGGATTGCATAGAATGCATTTTTGGTTGAGGCATAACACCCTCAGCTACTTGAAGAATGAAGAAAAACAACTTTTCAGTGTGAAATAAAACACACCAGGCCATAAAAAACATAGACACTGTGAGGAGGACGAAGATGATCTTCCTCTGTGAAAGAAATCAGTAACCATTCCTAGGTATTACAGGTATCTGTATTTCTAAATGGCACAAATCTCTTGCTAAACAGCCTTTAGAAAACTGTGAGCCTTTTCTAAAATATGTTATTTTCAAGTGGACAGTTGACCAACTAAGGTAAACACTCATGAATATCAGCAGGCCTGAGCATAAAAACACAGAGTAAGCCTATAGAAACTTCACATAGATGTAACCATTCATTCAACGTATTGAAAAATAAACTATTAACAAGTTTAGGCTCAAAATAAAGACACATATCGGATCCAACTACCAAATCAATTGATTAAATAAAACTAACCTATAAAACATAAACATTGAATACAGATTTTCACAATTTAATCTTTGAGTAATTGTATGAACTGAGATACCTGCAGCAGCATGTTTGGTATATCAAAGCTGAATACCTCCCCCTGCTGAGTAAACATAGGTACTACCAGCACGACATCAGTAGATGCAGTGTAGAGGTATCTAATGGCAGTGATCAACTACAAATCCAGATCCATCATAAACATAAATGCATTCAAATAAATGGTAAACAGCTACATATACAATGGGTTAGTCCAGTGTACTGAAGTGACTACAAAAATAGCTAATATTTTCACAGCTGCATGGTCATCATCAAATTCTACACGCTTATATATTTATGAGTCCAAGTAAATATTAGAACATGGGGAAAGAGAGTCAGGAATGGTCAAAAATATGCAAAGCAATCAAGATCTTCGTAGTTTGGCAAAAAACAAAAAAGTGTCAGCACAAGCTCCGCTGACTTCCAGAACATCCAGCAGTTTTAAGTCAGAAGGATGCACAAACACACAAACCATTTCTTTACAAGGGAATAGTTTGACCTTTTACACAAAAATACGTATGAAGAGTTTGATGAGAGCATCCATATTGGCTCTCGTGTCTGTACAGTAAATATGCTGCCAGCAGCCGGTTAGCTTAGCTTAGCACAAAGACTGGAAACAAAGGGAAACAGTTCTGGCTCTGTATTAAGGTAAAAATATCTGCTAGAACCTCTAAAGCTCACCAAACACTTTTTATCTTTACTTTAATCCATACGAAAACCAAACTAGGTGTAGGTGGGCTTGTGTGGGACTATTTCTTGGCCAGGAGCACTTGTCTTCAACATGTGGTTTCCAGGAAAGCCAGCCAGCAGTGGAGTCAGTGGACGGCTGGAGAAAGATTCACATCTGACACCTAAGATCATTCTTGATCAAAAACAGGGTTTATGATCTCCTCATTTATAGCAAGTGACTGAAATCCCATCCTTAACAACCAAACCATCTCCATGACAGCAAACTCTGTCTGCTGAAGAAGCTTTGGAAACCACAAAGTAAGTAGACCTTGTGTTGAGAGTTTTTGCCAAACAGCTGTTTCCAAAGTCAAAAATGAACTTTCAAGCTCCAAAGCTAAACTGAGAGGGCAACAAACACACTTTCAGAAAATACATGTTATTGCATGGTATCAGGTGTATGTGTTTTCACATTATTTAGGGTGAAAGCAAATCAGAATCACGTGAGTATTCAAAGTTGTACCCTAACATGCTTTAAGTATGAACAAATTATACATGAAAGAGTTTCAGTAACTTTACAACCTTTTCTGAATTTTAAACTCTTAAGATAAAAAAAAAATGCTTGGAGTTTCTGTTCCCAATGGCTCAATGTTTTTGGCTTGTTCTGGTCGTACTGTACAATGAATACTACAAATTCCAACCAATTGTTTACGATGATGCAACATATTCTACCACCAGAGCTTTCATGAAAAAAAACAAAAACAAGTAGGTAAAAAAAGGAGTCCGACTACAGCAGTAATGTACGGCAGCCGTCACCAGGGATGTAGACGTTGAGAAGCGCAGGGCTGCGTGCTGCAGTGATTCAGCTTCAGTGTTCAGCTACCAGTGTACCAGAAACCCAGGAAAGAGCTCTGAGTCCAGCGTTGGCTCTCTGTATCACAGTGCAGAGGTGGGTTTGAGTGCATGTGAGTGTTCGAGTGTGTTTTCCAGCATTCCAGGAACTCTAATAATTGATGATGTGGCTCTCAGACCTTGGCGGAGCCCTCGTGATCATGCTTCTAGTCCCAGAAATCCAGAACTCCAGTCTCAGGCTGTGAGAAAAGGGCCTCCGTGTGAGATATAATTAAATAGCAATCAAAATCCCTGTTACAGTCAGCCATTTCTTAGATAGGGGTAACGCTGAGGTCTTCGGACAGAGAAAAGCCAGAGTCTCGGTCACGTGTGGGTTTCTCAGCTTTGGTGTGTCTCCTGACATCCTCGTGTCCGTAGCTGGCGTGGCGCTTCAGCAGCAGCTTCGGCATAAAAGATGAGGAGGTGTGGAGGCCTAAGGCCAGTCCCAGGCCAGTCCCTGAGGAGACAGTGGGGGCAGAGCTGGTGTTTGTGATGGCTTCTGGGGCTTTGGGCATAACTAAAGGCAGGCTTTCTGCCTCGTAGCTTTGCTCATCGTAGGCATAGTTGACGTTGCCACAGGGGAAACTCTGGAGCTTCGCCAGGTCCACACCAGCCTTTGCGCTGCCAAATGTTGGAGTCTTATTGGAGGACATGCTCATGGCAGCTTGAGCCTGGCAGGAAGGCGATGGAGTTGTGGAGGTGCAGAGGCTGGAGGGGCTGAGGTGGGTGCTGCTGGCACTGTTGCATCCAGCCTCGTTGCTCTCTATGGTTGGGTTGCAGGTCTGAGGAGCCTGTGTGTTAGAGGTGGAAGAAGAGGAGTTTGAGAGTGGCATGGACTGAGTGTGAGCAAGTGTTTTCTTCCGACTGAAGTTTTCCAGAACCCAGGAGCCGTAGGTGGGGTTCCATAGGTTCTTCGTCTTGTTCTTCAGCCTCTGGCTCCCTGAGGAGCTGTTTCTGGAGCAAGGTTGGTGATGAGGAGGCTCAGGGTGAGGCCAGTGGCCTCCTGCGCACATGCCTGCTGCTGACAAACCAGGGGCAGGAACAGGCTCAGCCCAGCACGGCTCCAGAGCCTCACGGCATGACACCACTTCGTGATGGACAGGTTGGGTTTTCTGGAGGAGTAGACGGGGTTTGGTAGGCTGTGGAGGAAGAGAGGTTGGACCCAGGCCCAGAGAGGACAGACCCAGCTGGGAGGGGGAATCCTGGGAAACAGGATGGGACACCAGGAGTGGAGTGAGACTGGTGGAGGCGTGGTCAGAGGGACGGATGACTCTGCCACCATCGTCCTCTGCTGTGGGGCCATATTCCACTGGTAGGGGTGTGTTAATCACATCTGGGTCCTGATATTGTGAAGTGGAAAGGAAATTAAAAAAAAAAAACAGGACAGGAAATTTTAATGAAATGTATGTAACATCAATGACAAGTCAATATCTCTTCGGGCACGTGTGATATAGCATGTACCTGAGAGCAGTAGTTAATTCTCTCCAGGATGGTGGAGAAGTTGGGCCGGTGCTCGGGACAGTGCTGCCAACACTGGGTCATGATCCGATAGCTACAGAGTAACAGATTTCAGATATATTATATAAGCTGTATGTTACATGAACTGTCTTGTAAATATGGTTTTATTGGACAAATGGTATTATCATAGTAATAAATGTCTTTTTCCTCACTGCTAATACATCACTATTAGGAGAGGAAAGTAGTAGAAATAACTTTCAGAAAGTTCACTCAATTCCACATGAAGTGGTGACAAAGCAGGTTTTTGATGAGCAGTAAGTCAAACAGTCATACGTTGCACAGGCTCTTTATCTTAAGTGGAGCTGCAATTCCCAAAGCAAAACAGCATTTTTCAGGGTGAATTTTGACTCCAGGATCTGTTTTGCGTCATCACAGCATTCTTTCTTGGCAGGGAATTTGTGAAGCATTTGCAGTCAGAAAACCTGCCTGACACAGTATAGACACGCAAAGCAACTCAAGTCTGACTAAAATCCCCTGTCTGTGCCCTGATTGAACTTGACATCCAGGCACGGCTCTTTCTACAGACTTCCTGTCAGCACTCACACAGGTCCTGGACAGCTCTTGGGAGGGTCCATCCTGCCTCCGCTGGTGACAAACTCCAGCACCTCTTGGTTGGTTTTGCAGGGATACGGCATGTAGCCCAGTGAGATGATCTCCCACAGCAGCACTCCAAATGACCTGCAGGGGGAGAAACAGATCAACAACTGAGCTGATGTTTATCACATACTGAACCTTGCCTGTTCTCAAGTTCCTCAGACTGAGGATGACAGAATCAAAACTGTATATTTCACCAAAGAACAACCAGCTCAAGATGTAATCATGCACTGTCTAAAAGCACTCCTTTGCATTTAACTACAAACCTCCTCAGCTCACAAAATAAATGTTTGTTGCCTACAGTATTATTGCAGCTGAGTCCCAAAAGCAGAAAGCACTGCAAGGATGTAGGAAATTAGATTCTTGGAGTAGATTTTATCATTCAGTTGTTCACTTGGCGGAGTTCACTTGGAGTTCTGGTAACTAGATAGAAAGACAAGCCAGTGCTCTTTGATCTTGAATTGGTTCTGGGTCACTATAATGACTCCTCTTCCAAAGGAACAATGTGCTTCTTGAACATTCAACTCCCCTTCTATGTGGTCAGATGTGTAGCTGATGGTGCACACATTCCCACCAAGTTTGACTCAGTTTTAAGGAATGCTCTATAAATCACCTCCACACAAAAATTCTGATTGCAACTACAAAAATTCTGACGTTTTTGTTCAGACTTGATCTGTAAAAGAATTTGTCTTCATAAGTGATATTGTTTGGTCCATCTTAAATATTTGACTTGTTTGTCATTGGACAAGCAGTTTGGACCATGTTCGTCACTGCACTCTTTGTCCTGTTGGCTCAGTGTCGTGAATACAGATGCTGTTCTGTCTTGTAAAGAGGTTAACTTGACATACTGCGTTTTAGATGTGGCGTCCTCTGTGGGTCTGTATGGTTTTGCTTAGAAATAAAATACTTGATTTGCAGCAGCAGTTAGCCGCAGGGATACTTGTCACCACTAAAGAGGACAATTCGTCTCTTTGACATTGTTAGAAATGAAAAATGATTTTTAATGCAAATCTGTTTTCAACAATTTGTCAACATCTGGTATGAATTTCTTATTGTCCAGAGATAATAATGAATAATAATGAACATGAACACATGATCTTCCGCATTTGTCAAAGAATTTGCCAGTTCGAAGTAATATACTCTTTAATAAGAGGACTCAAACCAAGTCAAAAGGAAACAGTACACACTTCTTTAATTGAAAACAGTTCCTCTTTGTGGATTCCTACTCTTGGAGCCTTACTTTACAGTGTGTTCAGGATTCATACCATGTGTCAGTCTTGCAAGTGAAGATTCCCTCCATGAAGGCCTCTGGCGGCATCCATTTGACTGGCAACATAGCACGACCGCCCTTCCGGTAATAGCTGGCTCTGGGAAAAGAAAAAAATCTCATTTAGGAATTTCCGTTCATCATCAGTTTAGAAGAAGAGAAAGTAAATACCACAAGGTCATGAACCCTAAGTAAATGTAGGATCT
This sequence comes from Chelmon rostratus, assembly GCF_017976325.1. NCBI lineage: Eukaryota > Metazoa > Chordata > Actinopteri > Chaetodontiformes > Chaetodontidae > Chelmon > Chelmon rostratus. Next base: position 13,406,938 of record NC_055672.1, on the reverse strand, counting down.
GGCCCTGCAGATGGCAATAAAATGGCTTTTCAACTGTTTCCCCATTTACCACATCAACCCAATGCTGCCTTGACTCCCACCAATGAGAGACATCATCATAAATCACCCTGTGTGCTTTGTGAAATGACAGACCGTAACCATGCAGATTCAGCATACAGACCTGTATATGTCTCGTGCCATGCCAAAATCTCCAATTTTGGCTACTCTGTCTGGCCCAGGGCAGGTGAGCAGGCAATTTCGAGCAGCAATGTCTCTGGAAAAACACAGGCTCTGTTACAAAATGTAGCTTCAAGGTGGCACTAAACTCTCCAAACACCAGAAATAATAAGTAAGAGACAGAGAACGAAGCCCTGACACCACGTTTAACTTCTCTGTTGTTGCTCCGATGTTCAGTTTGTATTTAAAAGTGAGCTCTTAGCAGTAATAACTGGGTGTGGATCTGAACCTGTGTATGAAGTGGTTCTCCTCCAGGTAGCGACAGCCAAAGGCGATGTCTCTGGCCATCTGCAGCAGGTCCCGCATGGTGAGAGAGGAGGTCTGGCCCTGGATACAGCACAGCTCAATTTAGTGTTACGTGCACACAAACAAACACACACACAGAAATGTGTAGTACAGACGTACAGCTCGTGGTCTGTTCTGTCTCAGGAAGCTTTTCATGTCTCCACCGGTCATCAGCTCCAGCAGGATGAAACGTGGCAGGATGTTCAGACTGACGCCGATGCAACGCACAATGTTCTCATGGCTGAATTTGCTGTGTGGATAAACAGTGAATAACAGTTGGGTTAGCAGGCACGACAATGTAGGTGATGGAGAGAAAGAAGATGGGTGCTGGTACGCACCATATTTAAAAGCTTTGTCCTGCAATTAGCATATAGCAACTTTGACTTTGTGATCCTTAAATACAACACACACACTGTATGCTGAGGGATGAGACGCACTAACTGCTGCACAACTGGAAAACTCAGCTTTCATTGTACTGTATATTTATTATTTTTAAAACAGTAATTTTTATATATTTTGGGTATTTTTTTCTGTTTTATTGTATATGTATGAAAACATAAAATATACAAGACTACGACTGCACTTCAGTTTGACTTTTAAATACTGCCACCTCCTTGAAATGTAATGAAAGAAAGAGTACTATGTCAAACGTTTGTCAGAAGTGTTTAACATCAACATTCCCTTAAATGTTAAACTTTGTGTGCTTGGAATCTACCCAGTGGCTTTCACACAAACAGAGAAACAAACTAAATTGCTGGACTTTGGACTTCTACAAGCCAGGAGAGCTATCGCATTACAGTGGGAAAGTATAGACGCTCCCTCTATGAAACAGTGGATAAAGGAACTTTCAGAATGTATTGGTCTGATAATTTGTGTACCTCTGGGAACCATATATGAACATTATAGAAGCCGGGAAGTTGGCCTCATCTGAAAAAATGTGGATCATGTTTTATATTCACATTTATTTATGTATTTTATTTTATTTTAGGACACTCCATTTCATTGATATATCATTTGTGCAAGTGTGTGTATGTTTGAATGTTCAATTGTTGATCTGTGACCTATGTTAATGTCCAATTGTTCATTTAATTTGTTTTTTAATGCAATAACAAATAAATGCCAATAAAAATATTGGGGGAGAAAAAGAGTACTCTTAAATGTCTACAAAACCAATTCAAGCTTTAACCTGTCTGCAGATTTGAAAGTGCACCTGTTTTTAGTAAAAAAAAAAATAAATTGTTTTGTGCTCAGTTTGAAATATTATCTCAAATAGCGTCAGCAGATTCTAAGCAGTGTGATAACTACAATGTAAAAAGGGACTTATCTACTTTTTTTTTCAACTCCTACGCTCCCGTCGTTTTGTTCTGTCTGTGCTCACTCTCAAAATAACCTGTCCTGAGCTAACTAACGAGTCACATCCAATAAAAACAACAAAAATGTTGTTTTGCTTGATTGATGTTTTAGTCACTCATTAACTTCCATGTGACCTGAGTGACTGTATCTCACAGTGCTATCTCAGGCTGTATTAGTTTGTGGGGATGAAACTCTAATCTTAATTAGGAAATCTTCTTTTATCAGGATTAAGTGTTGCTTTTCTCCCCTACAGATTGGAAAAGAGACATTAGTCCTTAACAAATAACATCACTCATCACAAGAACTAATTATAATAATCTGTATCATAATTATTTCCTCAGATGGTGAAATAGTACGGTGTGTGTGATGTGTGAAGAGCTGCACCTCATAATCAGCGCCTCCATCAGGAAATCCATTTCATCCTGTTCAGAGCAGATTTCTGGGAGAGTCTGTGGAGCAGAAAGAGTCAGAGCAGTGGTGTGCAGTGAGCGTGTGCCATTGTCAAGAGGAAAGATATCAGACCTTATCAGCAGACTATTGAAAATTAGGCAAACACACGTAGCGCTCACTCAGCTTCTTTTTTACCTTATGCAGTTTTTAAGGCATGTGATGTAAGGTCATTTATTTTGTGCAATCATGATGATTTTGCAGTACATGTGATTTTTTTTTTCACAAACCACCTTTTTACATTTTCATAGCACATAACCTTCCCCTAAATAAACGCATTTCAAAACCCTGTCTTTTTAAACCCCACATGCATGTGTGACCTTTCTATCCATAAAGAAGAAGAACCCCTGTGGAGATGTCATTGAATGGATTATACATAATCAGCAAAACTCTCAGTGAGGTGCCATCATCTAACATTTAGGTGCAACTTTTCCTCGTGTGCCTCACAGAGTGCGAGCTGACCTTTATGGCCACCTGCATGGGATTATTATCACTGCTCATCCCCAGAACCTGTCCTTCATACACTTCACCAAATGCACCATGGCCGAGAGCCCTGAAAAAAAAAAAAAAAGAGTTAAAAATACAACAAATGAAGTGAAAATATCAATAAGTAAGTATCAACATCAGCACTGAGAGCCATCAGAACCTCAAACTGACATTGTGACATCGTGTCCAGGTGTGCTATACCTGAGAAGTGTTATGTTCTTGCGTGGTACTTCCTTTAGTTCATTGAGTGAAGCAGCCTTCCCTGCAAAGCAGTAGTTGGGGTTGTAGTCCGTCATGATGGTGGAGGAGCGGATCTTGCTCAGCTTGTACTCTGGACTCTGCAGACGCCCCCTCACTGCGTGCAGGTCATTCTTCCTGCGGTACCACACTGAAGATAGAGACAAGACAGAGACAAGCTTGTTTTACTTCAGAGTCGAAGAAGGTTTTTTAAAAATCAGAACCCTAACTGGACCCCACACTCGCAGGTGGGTTGTAGTAGTAACTTCCTGACTATCTGCTAACTGTAGGAGCGGTAACACAAGGAGGGTTCAAGCTGCATCTCAATAGCCGATGCAACAGCATTCTTAGGGACACTGCTTGTCAGAAAGTTGGTCATTTTGTTTTTAAAAGAGTACTCCACCGATTTAACACTGCACTCCTATAACATTGTTGGACTCGCAATGGACAGTGTTTTGTCTTCCTTGTCAAAAACTGGAGCGGGCTACAGAGGTCTGGTCAGCTCAAGTCTGTGTCCACACCTCAAGATTTTTTCATTTTGAAACTTCTAGCCGTCAGCCCTAACCAACACTGACTCAAGAGGCATCGCTTGAGGAAATTCATCAGACTTTGTGGCTTTATATAACTTTTTTTATATGTGCTGTACTGCTCCCCAAGACCTGTAAATACAGGTTGAAAAATCGGTGGAGTTACCCTTCAAGAAAACAAATGCGTCCACACACAAAACAGTGTTTTACAAGATGCTGGTGGGATGTCCTCTCCTTGATTACTGCTCCTAGACTGTCTGTGCCAGTGAGTTTGGACTCACCCGCCGCGGAGGCAGCCCACGTCCCCGATGCAGGTTGGTAGTCTGCCAGGGAGGGGGTGTTGCGTGCAGGTAAGAGGTGCCGTCGAGCCATCGCCCGGTGCAGGTGCTAGGGACTCAGGGGAGTTGGGATGAGGGATGAGAAGGAGGAGGAGGAGGAGGAGGAGGAGGGGGAGGAAACGGGGCGCCCAGGGAACAGACTACCTCCCTGCATGGGGGAGAGCTCAGGTGAAGAGACACCATTAACCTGAAGGGTGTGTGTAGGTGTGTTTTTTGCAACGGAAAGTAACATGTGCAATTGCACAAATGTCATGTTTTTGTTTTGTTTGATTTATTCACTTGCAAATTCACACAATTACACACAATGCAGTGAGTGAATACGTCACACTACCTAACTAATCCATTTCCATAAAAAAGAGGTTTGCTTGATTATGTTGTGCATAGACGTCAGCTTAGTTTGAAGTTTGTTCATGCACTTACACTCCACAGCTGTTTCTTAATGATTGGTTATAATTAGCAAAACAACCTTCTTGTCTACAATCTGTCTAATTACAGAGTGCATCAATCTTTAGCTTTACCATTACTGTGTCAAGTACTGAGATTTTCAGTCATTTCTATGTTCATACCTAGATCTACCATATGGACAACTGAGCATGAAAGGGCACTCGGCGAAGGGAGAAAGTTTTCTGTGTTTACTGTGGCAAATTTTAGTCTTTTACTTTATATAAATTTACTGAACATTCCACACATTGCTTTGCCATTGTTAAGTAATGGGTGTAGATTGATGAGAAAAATACGCTAAATGAATCCATGTAATGCATTTCATATTTCCCATTTTTGGAAAATATGACTACAGCATCAACATTGCTGGTCATTTCCCCAAATCTCTTGTCACCCCTTAGGTCCTGTTTTGATTGCCGGCATCAGTAGGAAGAACCAATTCAAGTTTTCTCAACTTTTATTATTCTGGTTCTCTACTATTGTAAAAAACAAACTTTTCTTCCAATGTGCATTTCCCACATTTACATCAGCAACCATATCCAATACCAATACATATCAAATGAGGGTCCGCAATTAGAACTTATTATGTAGTGATGTAGAGCTAATCTACCTGATTAAAAAAAAGTTGTTCTCTTTCTGGAGGCTTTCTGGTCATTTGAAAAAAGTGAGTGTGATTGTGCTAAGCAAATCTGTAATTAAATTGTGAGATATCTTGTATGCATTGTAGAGGAAAAAGAGGGGTTTATTCTCTGAGGAGCATGAATGAGGGGGTTTTCTTTCCTGTGTGTAAGGGAAAATTATGGGCCAGCAGTGCTGTTAGATTAAAGGTCACCAGAACAGGCCTCACCAGAGGTAAAGTTGTTTTGCTTTAAGGTCGGCTAGAAAAATGACATTACCTTGCTCAAATCTCACTGCCGATGTGGGGAAAAAATCTCCATATTGCTCCATTAATCTGTCCATTTACCTTTTATTTATCATGTTCCTTACAGGAGGTTTATTGTACATATGAGTTCAGTCAAAAACCCAAACTGCTTTTGTAATGCCTGGTTTTCTTGTCAGGCAGCGTGCAAGCACAGAGAGCTGAAAATGTAACTGCTATTTTTCAGGAAGTCAGAGGCCCAGAGGCCCTCACACAAAGTTCAGATTCACCAAATACTGCTGTGGGAAAGAAAGAACGAGTCTCTCGCTGTTGAGCTTCACTTTATATTCAGCACTTTAAGTGAGGTTATGGACAGGACAAGGCAGAGAGAATCTATATTCAAACACCTTAAATAGCACTTGGTGGAGGATTAGTGGGTCGGCCAAAATGTCAGGATGCTTTTCCCAATGATCTGCAGCAGACTGTTGTCAAGAAGCTGACAGAGGTGGAAAAGTGTTATTAGCTGTATTATCCCTCACTGTCCTTTATAATTAAAGAATGACTGCATATGTTGTTGTTACAACTACATCGAAACTATTTATATAAAGTGTCTGGTTAAAAAAATTAGGGTTAGTATACAAATCAACACTAACCAGTTTATGATGCATAGCAGCTTTGGAAACCAAGTTAAATATCAATACAACATTAGCATTGTTAGGTCATATTATAATCATGATTCATATCAATATAAGACTGTGGTTGTCTCTTTATCCCTCACTTGTCTCTTTCCTAGAGTTTTATTGCCACAGAGCAGTAAAATTAAAACTACAGAAACGGGTTAATTGTTAATTCCCTAATTCCTTTCCTTTTTAATCATTTTACTGTATTTGTGCAAGAATAATCAGTAAAGCATTTTACAGCGTGTCTGACTGCCAGATTGTCTCAGATTACAGAAATAAAAAAAACATCTCCTCATTCAGAGAGAGATGCCCACTCTCTCCCAAATACTCTATATCAGAGAGCTTTGTGTGAATAGCATTTTGCTGTATCACAGTAACTAAAAGTCTTATTATAGAGCAGGCTTGTCAAAGTGATTCCATAAAGGGCCGTGTGGCTGCAGGTTTTCGTTCCAACCAAGGAGGAGCACACCAGGCTGGAATCAATGAATCAGCTGATCTCAGTCTTCAGCTGATAACTAATGATCCCTTGATGTTGATTGGTTGGCCTGGTGTGCTCCTCTTTGGTTTGAACAAAAACCTGCAGCCACACGGCCCTTTATGGAATCACTTTGACATATGTGTTATAGAGAGTCAATGCCCGTGAATTAAGAAAAATGTGATTGTCACTGTGCACTTCCCAAAGTGCCTGAAAGGTTGATATTTTATCACAGTAAACTATTTTTCCTTATTATTCGAATTGCCATGTCTATATATGCTTCAGTATTTTTTTCAGCCACTGAATCATAACACTTGGCTTTAACACTTTACTGCTGATCTAATCTAGAAATCCTATTCATCAGTACACACCTCCAACTGAGAGAAACTTCCTAGTTAAATGTCAAACCTTTCAGCTTGTTCTTTTTGTAGCCACTGATGTATTTATATATTAGAATAATGCAGTGAGATGCTTATAGTACATCTCTATGGTCTCCTGCCTCAATGAGAGCAATCTGTAGGCAATAAATACAACATATAAACAATGTGGTATTTTACTGCATTATCTCACTTCCCATCTGCAGTATCATCTTGTTTCACACTCTTTGGCATGAGAAAAGAAATAAGTGCTTGCAATAAAAGTGTCCATATGCGCTGGCTTCATAATGTGTCAGCGACGTATAATTCAGAACTTCCCCACGGCTCCTTCAATCATCCGGCGGACAGACAGAGGAGGGCGTTTAAACCAACATTTGTCAAAGGTGTTCCAGTTTCTGTCAGTAACATCTGGAAGCATGTGTATGTCCAGCTGAGCTCAGAGCCGGTGGAAAGTGGAGGGCACAGACTGCACACAGAACTGGAAGAGTCTCTTACTGAGGATGATGCCGGCGCAGATCAGCGCGATGCCGCTCGCGATGGTGGATACCACGACTGCCAGGATCAAAGATGTCGACATCTGTCCCTGCATATCCAGGCCTTGAGGAGCTGCTGGGAGAAGAGGGTCAATTAATAGACTTCAAAGAGTGCTTTAGTTTTTTAATGCTTCAGACTAGTAAGAATTTATCGGGATTTAGGCATTAAAATGAACTGTTGACACAAAATGGCTATCATTCAAAAGAAAAAGCAGTGTTTGTTATGTAATTACGTACCTACAGCGCCAATACATGTGACGTTGTCACTAGCCAAGACTTCATTGTCATCACAGAGACAGAGGATGAGGTGAGTATCTTCATCTCGTTTGCAGCTCTGCGTTTGACAGTGGCTGCAGTTCAGCTGCACCTTGATCTCACACTCGCCGTGACTCTCCATGGCTAGACATAGCAACATGCACACACACACATACCAGACGCAAACCATTTGTCAAGGAGGGAGATCATTAACTTTGCAGGATGCTCCAACAAGGTCTGGTGATTTTCTATGTTTCTTTTTGGTAGCAAATCTTACCAAAAACCTGAAGCCAACAATGAAATGATCCCACTTGCAAGTATTGCCTGTGTAGCCAAAGACTGATGTTTTATATCTTATTCCTCTGTGACACAGAGCTTCATTTGTGTCCCACAACAATAAAACCACATCAGTTAGCCACACTGTTGCACAGGGTGGGATGTTCCTTCATTATAATGAAAATGCACACTACAGTAGTTTACACATACACTATCCCACTGGTCTAAATACTCACTAGAGCACAAAATCTATCCATATTTTAAAATGAATTTACATCTGTAAAACCTTTTTAAGATCTACATCTGCAGCAGGAACAAATGGCCTTGGGTAGGGAAGTCAGAACTTATTGAGAGATGGACTAACACACTATTGGTTGGAGATTCGCTAACAGAAAAATGCAAACTATTGCCAGCCTTGTTCTTTAATCTCAACATATTACATGTTGTGCTCAAGTATTATGTGATCAATTATGTATTTGTGTAAAACACAGTATGTGCTTCTAATAAAATGGTTCTGTAAAACATTTAAATGCTAATATTAGCTCAACGTTGTGGTCAATATTAACCATTAGGCTGTGATTTGATCATTTTTCCCAATATTAAATTACTCTTATCTGTGACCTAAACAGTGCTCCATTGTTTCTGGATACAAGTTATGAATATAAGGAGAAGTATGCTTGTGCCATGTGAGTCATATATTGAACTTCAACCTCCATTTAAAAATGATGACTTAACTAAATTACAGAATTGAATTATAAGTATTTAAATTAACCTCTTTGCTTATCTTGCTTTAAATGTGTTTCATGCTTGAACACTGCAGAGGCAGTCATTCTGTTTGAACGCAGCGACTAGCAGCATACACAACAACAACAGCGTCTTTCACATGACAATGGAGGTCTGTCTGTTGGTGCCGAAGGCAACAGGCTACATGTGGCTGTGAATTAGTCAACTGCCTTCCTGTTCCTCTCGCTCAATAATGAGAATCAGATGGCCTGTAGTCTCACAAAAAAACAAAACAAAAAAACCCCACGACATATAGCAATGTGCATGTGTGAGCGTGTAGGCCTGAGTGTTCAGACAGATAGTTTGACACAAACAGGTACACACGGAGTCGTGTTTCCATCACTTACCTTCATTTCCTGGAGACTTATTTGAATCATAACCACTACTTGCCTAAACCTAACCCTTACCCTAACCTTAACCTCAACCCAACCTTAATACTGACCCAGAAATCAGCTGTTTTCCAACTGGTGACACAGCTTCTGCAACCAATTGGACAAGCCATCCTCAGTTAACTGGCCTTTAGTCTGAAATGTGTCCCTGAAAGTAGCCTATGCCAGAAAAAACATGCACCCACACACAGACACACACACAGGTACACACTGAGGCACTGATTGGTTCGCCTGCTAGGTGAACTATGTGCACACACACCCAGGAGCTCAGAATTGAATCTTCACACAGTCAGTGGCTCTTTGCTGGGGGATCAGCTGTGTTTGACACTATCTGTTTCTGGAGAGACTCGAAGCGGTGGTGCGACTACATGTTACATAAATCCAAAGATGCCCTTGACTTTTCATATTACTACTAATGGCGTCAGAGTTAACATTTGTTAAATGAGTGTGAAATTTGAACGTCACTGGTTTTTATGACTTTATTATCAAAGTAATTTTTTGAGCTTGCATTTCTTTGTCATTATTGTTCAAATTTGTTCTTCCTCTTCATTTTATTAGCCTTTTATGTTCTATTGATCTATTTGTTGACTGACTTGTTGCAAGGAAACCTCCAGCAGAACTTCCACCACCACTAAACGGCTTTATCCATGTGGGAGACACATGCACTCTGTAGATACTGTGGTTTGATCAGAAACATATGTTAATGCCAACTGACGAGCTTTAGCCACATTCCACTGTCCTGATGAGCAGATGGAGTTTGCTTTCTCTCCTTTTTACTCTATTCTAGTTTGACAAAAAACTCTTAACTAAATGAGATTTCATCTGCATACTCCATTCTACTTAATTCTAGTCTATCCTACTTATATCAGTTTGACAAAAACTCAAACATTGTCACACCGTGGTGAGGTCTGTCTCGTTTTGGGGTTTTGGTCTTGTCATTTCCTGTTTTATTTTGAAGGTCCAACTCTCCTCTTGTTTCAGAGCACTTGCCCTTCCTCATGTGTCCCGTGTGTACGCCCGGATCACCTGCTGTCTCCACCTGTTCCTGATTACCCTCCATGTGTTAAATAGTCTGCGTCTCCCTTGTCTCGTGCCTGTGTGTCTTTGTCCGAAGGTCGATTCACCCATGCCTGCTCTTGCCCATTGCCATCGCATTTGCCATTGCCACAACGTTGTTTCTCGTAAGCCTTGTTCTTCTTCGCGAGTGTCTTTTGTTTGTAACTTTGATAATTTAGTTTTCTGTTTTCTTCTTGCCGAATTGTTTTCCTCAATTACGAGTGATTTCCTGTTTGCTTGTTTTATTTGTTAGTATCTTGTTCCTCCAGTTTTATAGGAGTGTATTTTGTTTTGATAGGTTTTCTAATTAGATTTGTTTTCTTGCCCAAGTAACTTTTCGTAGGCATTGTTTTCCTCCTCCTTTGGGAGCGTCTTTGTTTTACATTTCATAGCCATAAAGTTTTTCCTCCTTCAGGAGCGATTTTGTTTTCTAAGTTCATAGATGAAGAGAATTGTTTATTAGCCTAATTTAGAGCGTTTTCTGTTTTCTTGTTTATTTATACACTTAGATATATATCGATAGCGATACCCTTTATAGTATAAGTCTCATAGCCTATTTGTTTGACACTAAGCGAAGAGGTTACTTGGTTGCCTGAACAAAAATCTGTGCATAACATCTTTGCTTCTGAGTCCTGTTCTGAGTCCCGGCCTGACAAACATCTACTTACAACTGCACAATTGGGGGAAAGGGACGCTCCCTATGCTTTCTACTCTCCTCTGTTCTCTATATTCCTCCTTTATCCTCTGTGCTCCAATGTGATGAGTCAGTCTCACCTGCCAGAGGCTGAAGAAAAATCTCTCCCACTGGATGAATGAATGAGACCCCATTCTGACCATCGGATATGATCTCATCTGTCAGCGCAGCGTCACCTCCTGTCACAAAATGTGTGTTTTGAACACTCAGTCAAATCAGTCAGAATTACAGATAATGTCAAAACCATTTTAATCCAATTGTGACAGTTTAAGCTTGTCAGGTTGATGTCCCTTGGTAGTTTTTCTCTTGTTTTTCCATTTTTACATTGGTGACAGATAGTTGGCAAGCTCCTTTCATGAACCTCCTCCATCCTGCTGGTTCTGGTAGGCTGTTATATCACTTTCAGATTTAAAAAAATCATAGTAAGAAAAAGAAAATGTATAATTACTATGTATGATTATAATTATCACAGCAACATGAAATGATCTAATCACACTGTGTGGTAGTCCTTCACCAAACAAAACGTGACAATTAGATGCTTTCAGTTTTTTCAGTTGAAATTGTGTAGTTTCTGTTAAGAGTCAACCGTTGAGCACAACCAGACAAGCATAAATTAAGTTTAAGACTGAAGAACGACAGTTACGCCACACAATTTATGAATATTCTTCTTTGAGAAGTTTTCTAAAGTGCCTGACAAGAAAAAATGAGACAGAGGAAAATAAAAGACATAACATTGAGGGTTCTTAGTGCAGAGGTTAGAAATGGTAAAACACTACTCTAACCTCTGTAACCTCCTCCACCGCCTCCAGCTGTGCAGGCCCCACCCCCACCTCCAAAACCCCCGAAGGTGGACCAGCTGAGCTTGGACAGGGCCTGGCGACAAGAGGACCCACCCTCAGCACCCTCCACCAGAGACCTTCCTGCTCTCAGGTGAGGACTGGGACTGTCTTTCCAGCCTCCACCGCCACCTTCAGGGAAACAAACATGCACAAAATGAAACATCATGGTATCATGCGTGATACATATTTCTAGGGATGAAAAAGATTCACTGATTAGATGTAAACACCAGGGAATTCTTAATCAGATAATGTTTTGCTGCTGTTGCACCTGGATTGAAGTTCAACCCACCTTTTGTAAAGTAAGCAGGGATGGGGGCTTTGCACCACAATTTGAAGTCAAGCAGATAACCAGCAAAGGCAGCTTAGGAGTTAACATCAAAGGGAGGTTGGAGACATGTCTGACTGCCCCTTTGGGGTGCTAACTTGATTTGCAGCAGACAGAGTGTGTAACAGTAAACCGGCAAGGTTGTTAATAATGTTGGGGGCCTCTCAAGACATGTGTTAAAAAAAATGGTGAAAACTGATGTAGTTGATGGAAGTACAGTAGGCCTATATCACCCTGAGGAAGGCCCTGTGTGCTCTAGTCAGATGTTCATCTGCTTGAGCATGTTAAATCAGCAGCAGAAGCATTCAGTGAGGGAGAGCTGTCTGATTGGGTACTCAGCCAGCAAACCAGGCTCTGCTCAGTGTGATATCCAGTCTCAAGAAGGCAAGATTTTCCAAGGAGCTCAGTTTTGTTGAGACTGCATTTGACAAGGTGGGAAGATCTCCAGCTGGAGATTTGAGGGAAGCAAGCAGAGATACAAACCAAAGTGATAAGAGGCGATAGAGCTCTTGTTATGGCCACTAGTTTGTTGTGTTGTTGTGTTTCATTGTTTCTGTTCACAGGCAGCTGGTGGGCGGACATGAGAGGGTCAACAGCAAGGCTTCAGCCTGCTTTTGCCTTTTGTTTATCACTTTAAACCCATCCACTTAGACATTGAAGTCACTGACAGTCACATACCATTGCAGTTGCATTGTGGCTTTTTTATATTTATACATAAAGTTGGAATTGAACTTTTGCCTCTGCAGTGATGAAAACAGAGACCCCTTAGCAATGAATAATAATAATACAGAGCTGATCACAGCCTCTAATCTACACTGATGAACAGATAGAAGCAGGTTTTAAATAAATCACACATGTCCAGCAGGAGTTACTCTGCCTTTGAAAATCTTGCTAAATCTTTCCAAGTACACACTGTGATCCATGATAATGACGTATATGGTATATCTACTCTAGCACTAATCTCAGTATGACCAGTTTCAACATTGCCAGACTCATCCACACTAATGTTATGCATGAAAACACAGACATCGTCTACCCAGGACTAGCAGCTACATATTTCTCCTGACACTCATATCTTTATCTAAACAATCCCACAGAGGTTTCAATAAGATGAGCTGATAAATGGTCTGTGTTGAGACACTGTTGGTCAGAGGGGATTTAGTGAGAACGCTCCAGCAGGCATTTCCAGGAGCAAAGAGAGGTCTTTCTGCCATATATGTCTCACTTCAAAAGGTCAAGACCAGTCAGGAAACTAAAAATATGATCCAGTATGAACACATTATCCACAGGCTAAACACACCCCGCTGTGTGAAAGCATGCAAGCATGCCATCGTGTGCTACTTCGAGTATGTGTATAGAGAACAAAGTAATTCTCTCTGGCCTTCAATGAAAAAAGTGCTTTTGATTTCACACAAAAGTTTAGTCAGTTTCAAGAAGATAAGCTAGATAGATAGATAGATAGATAGATACTTTATTCATCTCCAAAGAGATGAATAAAGAAGATAAAGAAGCCTGTTATTATCTGAGCTTTTGAGCACTTCAACAACCAGGCGGGATAAACAGGAGCGCACTCTTAACTAAAACATTTGACCTCTCTCTGATCATAAAGTAAACACCTGAGTTTGCAGCCAAACGTTAGCGTAATCAAGAGTACTAACTACTATTATTGATTTCATACATAGTTTATACGGCAAGCACTGTGTTATGTCATGTTTTATTCAGTTCTTTCTTTTAAAATTCAAGATTCTTTCAAACTTGAACTAATTAAGAGGTTTTCTGTATTACTGGAACTGTTTCCAATCTGTCATTATACTCTCTTCTCCAGCTTTTACATAAAACTGTTGCTCTCAACCTGGGATCCTCTGGGATCCTACATCAAATTACAGGGATTTTGGGGAGGTTTGAAAATATTCTCAAGAGACAAATTTGTCATCATAACTTCCTGAAATGTTAAGTTTTTGCTGAACTCAAGGCGTATTGCATTACGAAGTCTGGTATAATGTCCTGAAAATGCAAACGAAACACCAGCATTTAGTGTCTAAACTGACAATTTCACATTTCACACAATTTCTCTGAGTCTGACAGAGATTCCCTGCCATTCCCATTTTCCCTGCTTACGGTCTTTCTGCCTTCATTTTCTGTCATCTCTCCTCTGTTGACAATTTTACGTATACAGTAAAATGCCCCCAAAATTACTTCCATCGCATAAACCAACAGTGTTCCTTTGACTGTTGTCAAAAATTGACATTGAGATGTTTGACTCAGGAAATAGAAATAGTCCCTATGAGGACTGTTGACAAGTAGAAGTCTATTTACTCTCATTATGTTAGTGTGGAGGGAGTCACCTCAAAGTCAGATGTCTCAAAACCTGCGCGTATAAAACTGAAAGTGGCTAGATACCACTACAGGTAAATCTGGATTGGTAGAAATATGACCAACAATACAGTACAGTACCTGCAGCACCAGTTTGTCCATTGGTACTGGGAGCTATGGTGCTGTTTTCGTACTGCTCCAGTGGTATCTGGTCTAGACTGGACTCCGGGTCCTCCAGGTAGGCATTTCCTCCTCCGCCAGCTGCAATCAGCAAGGGAACCAGCTCACCTCCCTCCATCTGACAAGACAGCATTTGAGCAAATTTCAAAATTTGTGGTGCACACACATCCATTTGCATTTCACTGATAATGAAAAATTAGTTTTGAGAAAGCGTCAGTCTAAGCAATAAAGAAAACTGAACATGACTCAGGAAGCCCTTGATAGGAGATTATAATGAAAGTGACATGAGTATGTTTTTCTCATGCCAATTTTATGATACAACTGCTTTCTTACCTCTAGCGTGTATTCAATCTATACCTAAACCTGTGGATTAGAGCGTGAGACCCAGCTGAATCATTTCAATATGCCTACAGACATCTTTGATGTCAGTACGTACACTGAACAAGTCATCAAACAAACCCACAGAAAAGATACACAATAATGACACAATACAGTTTCTTCTGTCACCTTAAAGATGTAGGTGGCGCCCCCTCCTCCGCCTCCTCCCCCAGCCCACTCTGCACCGGCTTCTCCCCTGAGGTTGTCTTCAATCACTGACGACTCTCCCAGGCAGATCTTCTGGGTGTGGAGATTTCTCTACACCACGGGGAGAGAGCGAGATTTCAGGGAAAGAAGCCAGCTTCACAAAAGTATGCAGAAGGAAAGAATTGTGGGTTGTTTTTTTTTGTCTCGGTCACTCTCTAGTCTCCCATCTCTCAAAAATATCCCCAGTGGGACATCACATGTCAATAAATCCTTCCACCCTACGCACCCCCGGACATGCATCCTCTCCCTGGTGGCCCACCAAGATGTAAAGTACGTCTCCTTTCTCCAGAGGAAATATGGCAGATATGAAGACCCCGTGGTTGCGTTTGTTGTGGTTTTTGGCTCCTTTCCCTCCTGCAGCCCCATAGGCAGAGATCCTGAGGGAGATCATTGCACCACGAGAGGATTACATACTGAAAGAATTGCTTTCTGGCTCAGGCTCCACAGTGTCTATCATATTAGATAGATAGACTGCTTTACACTTGAGCAAACAGGTATAGGTGTCTGTGACAGACAGGAGACACAGTCACCTGCAGTTTAATAAAGGTTTGTGGTAACACGTTGCAGTCTACAGCGTAATTCCTCCCAATTTACAGTGTAGTTTTTTGTGTACAGTATACCCTTGTTTTTCGCGGGGGTTACGTTCCAAAAAGAACCCATGATAGGCAAAATCCGTGAAGTAGAAACTTAATTTTTTTACAATTATTATACAATTAAATACTCTATTATACATTGAAAAGAAAGAACAAACCATTTTACAGGCTCAAGCATTTGTTTCACAAATAAAAGTACTTTAGAAACGTTTTTTTTAACAAATAACTTCTGTACTGTACTGTCAAATAATAATTTTAATCATCGATGTGAACAGAAGGCTTCAAATTGCGGAGATTAGCACTGCCCACCGCGACCCGAGTAATTGGATTAAACGGGAGAAAATTAAAAATGATTATGAAAAAATACAAAGTACAGTCAGACAAATAGTGACTCAGGTGTATTTCACTGCTCTTCAGACTGAGCCGCTGCATCCTGACTCCGCTCTGCAGTGTTTTCTTCTTTTGAAGCCCGCGGTGCAGGTGTGTTTGCTCGGGAGAAGAACATAGTGATAGGCAAAACTCGAAATTGCAAGAGAATTTGCACGTACGTAATGTAAATTTGGCAAGCTGTTTTTTACGTACGTGTACATATTAAACTGCAACGTTATTGACGCACAGGTAGAGAAGAAGCGGAGTGACTTTTTAGCCAATCAGAATGCAGAACACAATGCACGATGCAAATCCGTGAAGTAGCGAAACCGTGAAAAGTAAACCGCGTTATAGCGAGGGATCACTGTACCAGTACAGTATGAACTGATATATATGTTGGGACAAGGAAACGAGAAGTGAAGTTAGGGAGTAAGGGGATAATAATGTGGGAAATTATGTTCATCAAAACTGGGCACCAGACATGGAATTATTGTTTGTCAACAATACCTCAGGGGTGCAGTTTAGGCCTACCTTCTGTGTAACCCATGCTACAAAATAAAGGGTTTAGCAGACCTTATATTGTTGTCATCTTTTTTTCCAAACACTTTTCAACCACAACCCAGGACAAAATCAATGTAATCTTCTAACTGAATTGTTCAATCTTAAAGGCCCTATTGATATACACTTTCGTCTACGTTCCCAGTCTTTATAAAACCAACAAACATTTCATCAAAACCAAGAGTTACAATGTCCCATTACTTATTCTTTTGTAGTCTTCAGTCATATAAGAGTCTCTTGATCAAGTGCCAATCGCCCAAATATCCAATGTAACTCAAGGTTTTGTTTTTAGCGTAAAGTCAGCTCAAACACACATTTCTACGTGAAGCCACTCTTGTCTGCAATGTGTCTGTCCTCTCTTTCAACATGCACTCCCTCACATGTGTCAGCAATTATCACCCTCTCCTCTGCTGCGCTACACCCACTCCCTCACAGGTGTCATCAATCCTCTGTTGTGCAGTAAGGGAGCAGTAAGCTGGGGTTTTTTACTGGCTGCTGCAGTATGTTTTTTAAACTATTAGGTTCCTGTTCTGTTCTAAGAGGATATTGTGTGATTTACTGAGTAACTGACTGACTGAATTTGATGCATATTACCTTAAAATTAACAGCAAATTTATAAAATGCTATGTAGCTCTCTTTACCCCCATCTTCCCCCAAACTTCCTGCTTTGTCGCTCAGTGGGCCATACTGTAACGTGTAATAACAGAAAAAGTACCGCCAGTATAAATTCATTTAAGTTTACCCATTGTTGTCCCCTTATTCCTTGACTTCACATCCTGTTCTCTTGTACCTGCAAGTATGTATTGGTCCATACTCTACTGCAGGCATGTCAAACTGATTCCATAAAGGGCCGTGTGGCTGCAGGTTTTTGTTCCAACCAAGGAGGAGCACACCGGGCCAACCAATCAACATCAAGGGATCACTTAGTAATCATCTTAAGACTGAGATCAGCTGATTAATTGATTCCAGCCAGGTGTGCTGCTCCTTGGTTGGAACGAAAACCTGCAGCCACACGGCCCTTTATGGAATCAGTTTGACATGCCTGCTCTACTGGAACATTGTGCAAATAATTACACTGCAAAATGGGAAGAATTATGCTGTAAATTGAGGGCTGTAATCTAAAATGTTAGCAGACACCATGTGTTGGTATTGTCATGAAGTACAGCTATGTATCTGTGAAGATTCTCCTTCATCCAAGTCATGGTACTTCTAAGTGCTTCCAAAAGCCAGCTGGACTTGCTTGTGGTTCTAGAAGACGACAGCTGTGTATAATTTAGTCAAAGTAATTCAACAACCTGTAAATCTCATGATTAATCCTGCCACATTTCCATTGAACGTTGAATTTCATGTTGTGAGTGTGATAATGAGGTCCCATGAGGGACTGTGCAAAGACAATCATATTGCTTTAAGTCTTGATCTGGCAAGACAACAATCAGTTACGCTGAGCATAGCCAGAATAGTTTAGTCCCAGAGCACACAGTCACACCTCCTCTAAATTGTCATGCCCAGCTCTCTGAGTCACACAACAACGTTTACACATGTGGGTGAATAATCTCTTTTCAGTGACTACACTCCTACAAATAAACTACAGATAACACTCAGAAAATTGTAAAAAATTGAAACAATAGTGGAACTCCTTTCCAGATAAAGCCTGTGGCAACATGCATAATGGAAATCACAGCTTTTAATGGACAGTATGGCTACATTTGACAATTTTGTTATTGTCAACAAATCCAATGAAAAAACAACAACCAACTATGTGTTTGTCCATATTGCAATAATTTCTGACTTTCCATCTCTGGCTCTCAGCTCTGTAGCCCATTAGTTCCTTCTGAATATTAGATAGAATATATGAGTATTTAATTCAGCATTCATTATTAAAAAGGATAAATAATCTCCTTTAACACCTGTGCTGCTGTTTTTAGCAAATGTAACTCAAACTGGAATAGATGCTCCTGCATTTGGTGGGGACTGACTGACTGACTCAAAAAAACTACAGCATGTGCATCACACAGTGCGACTGTATGGCTCATCTGAGTATTTTTAATAGCTTTTGAACAATTAAGGTGTATGCCACAGCAGAATAAGCTATATTAGGCTTTGACTACATTTATTGTAGGTTTTGTTGTGTCCATGGCATTTGTTGACAATAAGAAAAACAGAATATCCAGCCTGTCAACTTCCAATTTAAATCTTAAGTAAATGAGCATTAAGGCCATCTCCTCTATCACTTACAGGTATCTGTTAGTTGCAGGTACCCTCCACATTTGGACTCCTTTCAAGGGACCTTCCTTCCCCACAGACACACTGACGTTTTTGTTCCTGTAGGTGCTGTCACACTGGGCCTGGGTTGGGCCATGGGGACCACTGGCACCACATGAGTTAAACCACCACGTCATCAAAGAAACCTCTAGAAAAATGGACACATGGAAAAGAAAAACACTGACATGAGCTGGTGGGAGATTTTAGAATTGTTGAGTGAGTTGCTAAATGTACAACCTCCATTCTAAAAAAGTTGGGACACTGTGGAAAACATAAATAAAACAGAATGCAATCAATTATTACTTTCTGTTTATTTATGTTTTACACAGTGTCCCAACTTTTTTGAATGGGTTTTGTACAGTATACAAATACACAACAAAAAATGCAAATGAATATTGAGACTAAGATAAAGAGCTGAACATGGAAGAACAGAAACAAACATATGGCACAACATCTAAGAGAGTCACTGGAAACATTGATCACCTGGTATGTGAGCGTTGAATGAAAAATGGATTAAAAGCTTCTGATCAGCTGATGGTAGATAAAGCATCAAGCATTAAGAGAAATTGAGAATGTACAATCCACCATCTGGTATGTAAATTCTGCATGCAGAATGGATTAAAAATGACACAGTGGAAAAGGGACGCTTTGGAAATTATCATGGTATCCAAGGTGACAGCTGAACTAGAACACTACCTGAGGCTGAGGGCTCTGGAAGGGGGCTTAAGAAATCATCCAAGTCCACCATGGGCAGGAGAGAGTTGAGATCTGAGGAGAGGCAGCAAGCCAAGGTGGAGAAATGTGGGAAGTAAGAAGGAAAAAGAGTCACAGTCACCAATCTACATATCATTGAAGCATAAATTATATTATGACAGAAAGTGACATGGATAAAAGAAAATGAGAACAATTCATGTAAGGGTATTGTGGATTGTGGACATTTCCTCAGACTAATTCCTGAAAACATAGTGAGTATATTTCTCTTGAAGTCCTCTTCATCCACTATGTAGCATACAGACACAGTGAATTCTCACAGGACAGTGCTGTTCACACTTTGCCTGAGGTCTACTGCATCGGCCTTTGCCAGACCCTTTCTTGAAGCCAACGTGGAGAGCCTCAATGCTCCAGTTTTAACACCATAAAAGCATTCAAGCCTCTCCAGCACAACCAGATCCCAGCACAGAGAGAGTTAATAAATGTGATAGGGAGAAACATTAGGCTAATTAATGGCTTACTAAAGTACCTTTGGGATACTGAATTGACCCTGATATCGGTTGGATGTGTTCCAGTCTTGCCTGACTGGAGCTGAGCATATATCCGCTGATGTACAGCTATATACCATGCTATGACTTTGTCCCCTCAGAGATTTTAAACCATCCTTCCCTTAAATCACATAACAAAAACAGACATCCCTTTATTTCACCAAAATCAATTTTACATCTATGAATCAACTCTGTTAGCATTTCAATAGAGCAGAGACGGTTCTTTAAAAACTCAAAGTCTAATGACGCTGACACAAGAATGTTGGCTCACATATTGCGGTACTGTAATTGCAGGAAAGCATCAAACGTTGGTTACCCCCCGTCACACCTAATCACTGAAATGGGGTATCAAATGGATGACTGAGGACCACCCCGAGCGAAAGAAAACAGTCATCAGTTAGTCTTAACAACAGTCTCAACAGTTAAGAGGACTCTCTGTACTCCTCTGCTCTCCACTGCATTCAGCATGTGTTTGATTTCATAAAGTGCATGGATCATTTGAAAAGTAATAAGGAGAGATGATTATAAAACAGATTCACAGTGCTGCACCACAGTCTCTGTAGCCATGAGTGCTAAAGATGCTGCAGGAATTTTGTTGTTAACAAACATTAGTTATTTTATTTTTAAGTTTCCATTAAATTTTATGACCAAAATACATTGTGTGTATCGCTGATGCCTAAGAGATGAGTAAAGTATTAAATACATTTCTTTACTCATAAAACATAAGCACAACATTTGTCTTTGCATTCTTCTTCTTTACTGCATTTGTTGCCGCATTGCTGCATTTCTTTGCATGTTATTTCCACCAACTGAGGAATGTAAGGAATGTCAGTAGCAGTCATGAAAAATCCATACCCAGCTCATACATGTGCTTGTTAAAGTACTGCACCAAAGTTGTACTAGTGGATAAAAATTCCACAGGGTACCTTTAAAGGATAATAGTACACTAACTTTGCCTAAATTTCCTAAGATTTCCTAAGATTGTCACAAGTGACAAAGCAGTTAGACAGCACCGAGAAAATTTGGATTTTATTTTTCAATTCAATTCAACTTTCGATTTGTGCAGCATGTGAAATTCAAATGCTACACAAGCTCCTTTCCTCAAAGAGAAACTAGTGTGCGCAGTGACTTTATTTACTTCCCCTAGCAAAGGTGACTCCTTTCAACATTTTACGTAATTATTGCCACAAATAAATGGTGGCGTTCTTGTTATGGTCTCCAGCTTTTATAATGGAATATTAGCAACAGCTTACCTGTGTTGAAGCAGGCTGCTCCAATTGCAATGTCATCGAGAGCAACATCAGCATTGGAGCCTTGTCTCCACATAGCTGTCACCTTAATGTGGAACCTGGAAGCACATACCATATGTGTATTTAAGTTACGTTATTGTCTTTATGTAAAAGGCAACAGAAATTCTATTCCAATATATGTACAAAAACACCTGGAAATTAAGAATAAGTCAAATCTTCAAAATTATTATATATTCTTTAAGCCCCTTTCAGACATACAGTCTATCCCTGAAACCTTCTGGAACATTTCCTGCACTGGGGCCTTGTGTGAATGGGAGCAGCGATCGATAATCAGAGAAACTGTACCGCCAGTTTCCAACATGAAGATCTTGTAACATTTCAGTGAAAATGTATGACTGTGTCGTGAATGAAAGCAGTGACATAGCAGGGGCAAGCAAAACAATCACAAGACTCTGCTGATGACATACATGAATCCATGACGAGATAGATCATGAAAAAGAACGCACATGTCCCACAAACTTGAATATTAACAACATTGTAAGAGCAGCAGACAGAAACAGCTCCTCATTTGCCATGTTCCTGAAGATAATAAGAGACATCTTCTGCTATGTACATGTGAACAGTAAAAATCACTAGCAACACTTCAAAGATTGTCCCTTTAGTCTATGGGGAACTCTTTGTGAAAGAGACTTAAATTAGCAATTTACTCTCTCTCATTATAAGTCTGAAGTACAATATGTAGTCATGCGTGACCTCCTCACCATGACTGTAAAATTGTAATGTTACTGATAATAGAGACATGAAAAACGGAAATATTACAGTGTCTGATGTGAAAAAACATTTAGTTACGAATGAAAATGAGTAAAATGAGGCGAGTAAAGCTGACAGAGGTAGACCATGCTTGATTGTTTTGCTGTAGCACTTCAGTGTTACAAAACCCTTTGTTTTCACTTTACGTACCCATGATGAAGGCCAGTCAACTGCAGGGCAACATCTTCCCAGTCATCTGTCCACTGACCATTTCTCTCCCAGACCAGTGGTGCAGTGGTGGTCCCATTCTCCTCTATAGCCACCAGCAAAGAACCGTTAAAGTCTCCATACATGTACAGAGAGAAACGCATCTGCACAGAAAAACAGATGCACACTTCAGGAGGGAGACAGCATGTTGAAAAAATCTTTTGTTGCTACTGAATACTACTGTAAACTACTGTATCTGTCTAAATAACTGACCTGGCAGGCAGTAGTAGAGACTGGAGGAGGGAAAAGGGAGCTCTGAATGGAGGCCTCTTGAAGGGAATTACTCTCTCTGACCTGAAGAAACAGGAAGTGCCCTGGGGGCGCATAATAAATTTGACACAACAGAACGCTGACCAGGTCATGGAACACACTGTTATGAGTAAGTAATAGTTTGGAAAGTTTAGGCTGAATTCTTTAAAGCCATACAAGACTGGGTAAAATATGATGCCATTTGCTCTGTTAGCGCATTATGCTTTATATGATAGCAAACTAAAAAGGCCTTCCTATCATCAGCTGGGTCTAGAAAGAACTGTACATGAAAAGCCTGTTTGACAGAAAACAGATGAGTTTGACAGTTTGTAGTGAAAAGGATCATTTTTGTTTTTCATATACATCTCTCCACATCACAACAATCCACCAGAATGTGACGTGATTCACCAGAGGGATATGAGGCGTGAATATGTGCATTTCACATGTACTGCACACACACACTGCCAACCTGGTGTACTCTGCAGACTGACACCCTGTATGTCTTCTCCCTCCAGCAGCTCGTCTCCAGCGACTCTTCTCCAGGCCGAGTGATGGTTGGACACGGACCAACCACACGCATCCCGTTCAAATGAGCAGTGTGAGCCAAATGGAAGAGCATCTGGGGAGTTAGAAGATTTCTGTCATATTTCACTTAAACAGAGATTGCAGCTGTTAAAAAGTCTATCTTTGCCCTTGATTCTCTTTTTTTCGAGAAATTAGAAAAGCACAAACAATACATTTCAACTGGTGCAATATTTGTTGACGTGTTTCCTTTACTCTCTACACTGTATAGTATTTGGATTTGATGATATGCTTGCTACACTGCAAGCAGGTTAGACTCTCATGACCTCTCGTAGACTTTGTAGGAAATATGCTTGTTTGGCGTCTTTCAGTCACATGAGACGCTAGATAACAATTTAATCTCTTTGCATCCAGCATAAGAAAAGATGGTGTGTTTAGTCTGAAAGCAGGGGGGAAGAAATGCCAACTTCAAAGTGGAAAAGTACCTTCCAACAACTCTAAAACCCATGTTATTTCCATGTTGTGTCATATTAGCTGGGAGGCTAGTTTCCAATTCATCAAGAGTCACTGGGTTAACATATTTTAAGATACAACATCACTGTAAAATCACCCACACACTGCAACTGTTGACACATGTTAAAGAAATCGTTTTGGGAAATATACTTTTTTAGTTTCAACAGTCTGTATAAATACATGTACATGTGTGTGTGTGTGTGTGTGTGTGTGTGTGTGTGTATTTATGTGCCTTTATGTATATACAGTACATACATGCTTTTATCAGCTTCTTTTACTATTTTACTACCATATTGTCATTAATTATTTTTGTGCTGCTCAGTTTCAATACTTTTTTACATTTATATACAATTAATATTTCTGTGTGCATTGAAAAATATAAGAAAAGCAAGATAAAAATGTATTCCAATCCAATTCCAATTTTCATCTGCTCTTGAGATGTTGGAGCGTATTTCATGAGCACTGAAAAAATTACACCAACACTGTGACCACCCCCTTTCCTCTGGGGATCCACGACTCAAGGACTCTAAATAGCCCTGACTTCATTGATTTGATTACTGACTGAAGCAGGGCCTTTTGATTCTCGGTGTGGTGAAGTGTTTTTCTTTGCACTCAAACTGATGTTTTCAAAGAGAAGGAGGAAACTTGTTATATGTTCAAGTAAAATAGGAGAAAATGAAAGGAACCAACTGTCTGAAAACAGCAGCTTCTGCTGCATATTTTTCAAATCTCACATTTCAAAACACTAATCCACAAGCGGTGTATCATGTTATAATAGTGTGGAATAATTTATGATTAGATGTTTTACAGGCTTGACTTCAAGATGAAACCTTTATAAAGCAAAGCATATCAAATTCCCTTTGATACAATAAAGGAATTTCCTGCTAATGTGGAAAAATATAGCTGTGGAGAACATTTTGATGAAAATTATCAGAGGACCAAAGCCCCACTCAGGCTTCACACACTAAATGTCCATATAATAGTTAATTCCTGCACTTTAAATATATTGTGTCGCCTCCAGTCAAACAATTAACAATTTATCATGGATATATACTTTAATAAAGCTAATGCTAATGAATTACAGCCTGCCAGCAGCTCCAGATTCTGCTTTCAGACTCCTGTACTGTCTGCTAGCCTCACTTAACTCTCCACCCACAGTCACACAAACTGAAGCACTTGCAGATAGATGTCTTTTGCTATTCATAATGTTTACACACTCCCACTCTTGGTCCGATGATGGCAGTACTGCAGGTCAAATCAAATAAAAATCATTCATCATAATACAATGGAAAAACACTCATTGCAAAAGTGCATTTTTCAAGTGTTACAAATGAAGGCCACAATTTCCCTCAAAGCACCCTGTTCTGCACCTTGTGATTTCATTGAGAAAAAAAAAACCTCACCACAAATGAAGCCTTCATCCTCTCCTAAAGGACAGTCGGTGTGGAAGTTGCACACTTGGCTCTGATCGATGCAGCCTCCTGAGGTTTCACAGTGGAAAGATTCCCCACATGCTCCATCCAGCTCGAAGACCTGGTGTTCTGCATCCCAGCAACCACAGAACAATTACACAATAATGTAATCATATGTCCTCGATATCATGGAGAACTAAGCTAAATCCACTGCAAGAAGATTTCTAAGATCTCTGAAAGTCATTTAACCCTCAAGTTTCAAATGTATGTTTCTTTGAAGGAATAGTTCATAGGAAATACGTTTATTTGCTTTTTTGTCAGGTGTTAGATGAGAAGATCAATACCAATCTTGCATTTGTCCATTAAATATGAACAGTCAGCAGTCAGGTTAGTTTTGTATACGGAGTGGGATCAAGGTGAAAGTTCCAAAGGTACCTACATCTGACAGCTAGCACCTCTTAAACTCACTAATTAACATATGGTATCTCATTTGTTTCATCTGTACAAGAACCAAAGTGTAAAAATGACAATTCACTGTTTTATGGGGACAGCAGGAGCAGGACACAGGAACTTCCTGGAGTCTTGGCAGCAGCCAAGAAATAGAGTGCCACATTTAACCCTATGCCAGAAACTGAATAAGCGTATTTTCATTTTTTATTTTTTTTTACCAAATGCATTCTAAACCTGCTAAACAAGGAAGACAGTGTTACCTGTTTACAGTGTGGTAAATCAAAAATAACTTTTTATCTGTGATATCTATCTTAATTATCTTAGTACCAGATCTGATTTCCTTTACATAAGTAGCACCTTTATTAGGTATACGTGTACAATCCAGTTCAATCCAACACAACTATCAACTGCCATACAGTCTACTTTTGTTTAGCCTATAGTGTTCGATTTTGATGTTCAGTCATAGAAGTGTTGTTTAGTTTCAGCATTGAGATCATCATGTTGTTTTGTGCTGGACATTATATTGAGTAGTGCTTTTAATGTCTTGTCCCTCTTAACTATTTATTTATTTATTTATTCTTAACTAGATTGGGAGGGGCCAAAATATTAGAAACACCTCTTAGTAAAATGTAGTGGAGAACAACATTTTAACTATGACCTCAATGATAAACATGTAATTGATTTGAAGTGAATTGAAGTGAACATTACGAGCATTACAAATGTAGAATTCATGTTGCATTGAATTACAATAGATTGTACAGGTGTATCTAATTACTATTTTCAGTTGCTTTGGAAACTGTAAAAAAGATTTTCTATGAACCAACTGTCTGCAGGTTTCCAGTTTACAAACTGTAAAACTGCTTCCTTCTGTTTGCTCTGTTTGGTCCAAGGTGCGTATCAGAGGAAATAGCTGCTATAGGGTTTGGTTTGAACACAAATGAGTAAATCGCAGCTCTATTGAACATGATCAACTCACCTGATGCACAGTCGATGAGCTCCAAAGAGTCCAGAGCCACAGTGGCTCCATTTTCTCCCAAACACGAAGTGTAGAGCAGGGTCAACTGAAAGGGCTCGTCCACCTGACCAATCACAGCCTCCAGAACTTCCCACTCAGCCCTACATCAGCCAGTCACAGAGGAATGTCTTTGAAAGTCCAAACTTGATTTATGATTGGTTTGTATGGATACACTTCAAGAGACTGCATTAAACAACAACAACAACAATACTTGCAATTAGAAAGGCTTGAAAATTTGAGGAAGACCATACTCTTTTCTTTCTGCATGGTCAAACGTATTGCCATCAACCCTTTGCTGTCACGAAGCAACCACAGTTACCTGCAGGCAATCACTGGGCTTCTAAAGTATAAAGACTTTTGGGAATATTAAGACTTTTACAAAGACATAGGTTTTAACCTTCAGAACCCCACAACTCACCACTGGGTTTGAAAGGCATGTTTTCTTGATAAAGTCGCCAAAATTACACCATTTATCACAGCCAGAAACTGTAAAAAATAAAAATTACTGACAGACATCCAAATTTCCAAGCTTAAAATAGTGATATAACATTAAAATCACATTAATCTACATTTAAAATTTTGGTAAACCCCATTCTGTGAAATACATAAAATGATGTGCTCCTCAACGCAACTGGGAAGCCTTGAATGACTTGTGACACGTGTGACAGTCACATGGCAAAAAGTGAGTGGAAACTGACTGAGCTGCAGGCTGTGTTTACACAGAGCAGAGAGGAGAGGTTGATAATGGCAAGTTTGTAGAGGTTGGAAAAAATGTATGTGGGGTCCCTGTTTTTTTCCAATATTGGTTACACTCGAACAAATTAGCAAAGAAATTCAACTTTTTTCTCTTTTTTATGATTTACAGTACTACAACTGTGTTATACAATACAAAAAGCTAGGTCTTCTTATAGCTATGACCGTGTTGTTTTGAGGTGCAGGATTGATATATTGCATTGATAAACGAGCCACCAGTAACATTCTGGATCCTGTCATGTTGTTTCCTGTTTTATTTTTGTAACTCTACCTCTGGTGTCATTTCAGTTTCCTGTGTTTTCCCACCCGAAGCCACTTACTCACCTGCCCCTGATGACCCTCCTTCCCTTCCCTGTGTGTATATACCCCCACCAGCTCCACATGTCTCTGCCAGATTGTCTTTGTTCCCTGTGACCTCACCTCATGCTTTTGCTGCATTTGGCTCCCAGGGTTGGTTGGACTTTCCCTGCTATTGATTTTGAAGAGTTCTGCCTTTTTCTTGTCTGTTTTGTTTGCCTTAGTGGACTCCTTGTGTTTGCCTTTTTTGGATCATAGTAAAGACAGTGATTGTTGTGCCTCCTGTGTTTTTCTCTGCATCTGAGTCTGAGCTCACCAGGGCCATTACACCAGTGAGTTAAAATGTGACAGGAGCAAAAAACGGCCAGAAAGTGCTTGGGGTTCACAGGGTTCCTGCAGTTTATATAGTTTATATTATAGTAAACACTGTAGCAGCTCTGGGATCATGGTTACCCTGTGGTATTTTATTGCAAACAAACACTTTGTTTAAACAATTGTCATTTCTCATTAAAATGGACTATGAAGGCCTTCATAACATGTTGAATACATTTCCTTTCTCATCAAACCTTTGCAAAGGCCTTTTGGCTTGTTTTAAAACCTGCATTGCATCAGGTTGTGGCATTCATGTTTTGCTCTTTAATTGGCACATTGCTCCTTTTATAGCACAGCTACTGTTGTCTATACAGAAGAAATGTCTATCACAACATTAACAAACACAACAGCAAATCAAACCACTTCTCTACCACACTACGATCCACAGGGTACCTTCAATACACAGTATAATCCCCTCATTATACTTATACTTAAACAACTTGTGCAAAGCCAGGACACAGAGTAGAGAAGGAGCCATATTTGACGTAATTTATTTTTATCTCAGATGTGGCGCAATGTGATGGCACCTTCCCTACGTTTTACTTGACACATTACAAATGCAACTCTCTAAGTTCATTTCTAAAAATAGCCTCATGCCGTCACAGCATAAATAATACTACACATTTAGTGAAGTGGGTGAGTAATGTTTCACTCTTGAGAAGATGCAGTGAAATGAAGATAATGCATACAATCTACAGGGCTATTTCCAGGAACACTACGCCTCTGTTTGGCAGGGAAAATGTTGAATTAGGACAGTAGTGGACTTCTAAGAACAGTCACGTGAAACATCATAACACACACACCACTCCATTAAAGCATGTGACACATGGGATAGGAACAGTAGTTACATCTACAGGTTAGTATAGGATGACCATTCATCCAGGAGAATTAATAAATCTGCTGTCTGTGTGTGCCTCATAATGGAATTGCTCAGTCCATTACTGCACTCATAAAGCCAGTGTACAAACGTATTGCATATGCTCATCCATCCCTCTTCTGTCCTAACCAGTTATATACAAATTCATTTCAAGAGTCTGCATCTAGAGACATGAATGCTTTTAGCTGCTCTAAAGATGGCTGGACTTCAGCATTTGATCAATAGGAAATACCTGTACCCATTTCCCAAACAATATACAGAGGACCATTGTCCCCACATGCTCACAATTCTTCAGTTTGTCCCATAAGAAAGTTAAGAAACATTTTCTTTATTGAACCTTTGTGGCACAGAAGGAAAATGTATTAGTTTCTGTGCCCTTGCTCCATCTCAGTCACCTTTTACTGCAGTGAATCTATGCTCCCTTCATTTATTCTACAGGCTGAGACTTAGCTTGACAAGTACTTCAATCAGTAAAAATGCAGGGTTTTGCTTTTGACACTAATTAAATTGACACATTATTCTGCATAAATTTTACACAAATAAATAAATTACTGTTCAGTTCATCAGCATGGCAGAGGCATGGAGAGCCTGAGAGTGTGTTTGCTGACCTGCGGTCGTCACG
Organism: Chelmon rostratus; assembly: GCF_017976325.1. Taxonomy (NCBI): domain Eukaryota; kingdom Metazoa; phylum Chordata; class Actinopteri; order Chaetodontiformes; family Chaetodontidae; genus Chelmon; species Chelmon rostratus. Next base: position 13,377,599 of record NC_055672.1, on the reverse strand, counting down.
TCTCCTGTGGTTAAGAACCACAGAGTGAACAGTCGAACCTGAGAGAACTGGCTTGATCAGGAGTGTGAGGTTCCCCACTGGTGGGCCGGCCTCATACAGAGCCACCTGCAACATGCAGTACATGTTGCTTCCTGGCAAGACGGGGCTGGTTAAGTGGTACTCACATCTCCCAGAAGCCTCAGCGGCAGGGGAGGATCTTAGGAGAAGGAAGTGCCCTAGGGTAATAAGACAGAGTAATTTAATGTTTGACATTTTTATTGCAGTCTCATAACACTGTCACGCCAGTAAACTATTTGATAAATGCTTCAACATTAGGACAAAACTCAGACTGGGCATCAGGGTATAAGCACAAAATTAGAAATAAATGTTAACGGAGGCTGATTCAAAAGAGCTTTGAGTAAGTCCAAAGATCCATTATTGTTTTTACTGAAGTCTAAATAGGTTTCATAGAAGAAGAAGGCATGAGCAGTATCCTGAAGCACTTATTTAATTTCTCCCTTGCACTCTTACCATCAGAGCTTCCCACTGAGTGGTCACTCACAGGTATCATCCCAGTCTGTGAGTTTTGCGGTTGCTGTGGTGACACCACAGACCAGTCACTTTGGTCGCTGTGATTTGATGATCTCCAGAGGCACAGCGTCTCAAAATCACAGGAGGTAACTGAAAGACAGGAAGATGAGTGTGCAGCCTATCATTTAGTTTTTGTTTGGGTAAAAATTCGAGGGTGTGAGGAATTTAATATGCACTAGACAAAAATCACAGTTATGGAATACCAAGGTGGTATTCCTATCTTCTAACCCAAGTTTTACACAATCAAGTGTTTCAGGTGGGAAAACAATCCTTTTATACTACTTGAAAATACTGTATTTTCATATTTGAGAAATTCCACATAGTATTTTGACCAACTATGCCTGTTGTGTGGTGTTTTGATTCACAAAAACAGTTACTTCAAAGACTGAATGTTGAATTTTTAAACTAAACCAGTCATTGTGATTTTGCATTTTTACATAAATGCCAGAGTGAGAATAGGCAAGGAAGATGTTTAGGGTTTGTTTTCTTGGGAGAGAAGTATTTCATGACCTCAACATAACAAGCTGTTTTTCTTAGATTATGAAATACACAAGGCAGTTCACCAAGGCTAAATTTCTAATAACCAACTAGAATCACCTTATGGTCGTATTCCTCTGCCACACATTCAAGTTGTCATCACGCCATCATTTTATCCAATGAGACATTTGCGTGAAATTCTGTCATAATTTGTCTATTTATTTTTAAGGTACGACCAAAAATGTGTTTTGAGAAGTCACAGTGACCTTTGATCTTTAACCAGCAAAATCTAATCAGCTCAGTCTTGAGTCCAAGTGGACCTTTGTGGTAAATTAGAAAAAAATCTCTCTCGAAGTTCCTGTGACGCCACGTTTACAACAATGGGACAAAAAGAAGGATGTTTTCTGCCTCCATTTTATGTGACATGTGTAACAGATGTTTTTCATTCACGCTTTTACTGTTGTTCATTAAAAAACCCAGCAAAGTTTTTTTAAAAAGTACTCTCAGAAATAAATGTTTAATAATGGTTTGAAAATTCCTGGGGTCATACCAGGATCATGACCTCTGTCACAGACTAATCACTGCCTTGGCTCACAGCCCAAACGTCCTCCAAATTTAATCCAAAAATGATAATTTAATTCCTCCAAAAAAACCCAAAACAGCTTAACAGAGAGACCTTTGTAAATTTTGAGTGATTTTGAGTCTGTCTGTGTTTGGAGGGTCTGAGAAACAGGATGAAATAAGGGGAGGCATTTGAGACATCATGTGATGGTTGTAGAGGAAACTGCCACTACAGTTAATGTGGCAAACAGCTATAAAAACCCCTCTAGGGATAAAGGACAAAAACATGAAGCATGTTATTAAATTGTTATTTCAGTGATTCCCACTTTCATTTTTTCTGCCATAAATCAACTAAAAATATGCCTTCTTTGATCACAAATGGCCTAAAAATCAGTCTGCTTTGGCTTTTCAGTGCCAAACCTGGTGTGCTGCTTTGTTCCCTTCATTTCAGCATCTAATAGAGCAGTGTTGTAACACCCCAAGTCAAGCTCTCTCCTGAACGAGATGAGACATTTTCCATTTCTCAAGTTTCTTGTGGTGAATAATTGGCAACATAATTACCTTTAAACGATTTCAAGCTTTCAGGTGCTGTATGTACACTAATCAAAGTTTCCTCTCTTAACTTTCCAGTCAAGCCAATTTTCATGCAGATCAATGACTTGCAGGTATCATTGCAAGCAATGATAATAATGACACAGAATACTTGTTTTCTGTATTTGTCAAATGTGTGTGTCAGCACATCATTAAGTACACAAGTCTTACTTTGGCTGTCATCTTCTGAGCCCAAATGATGAGTTAACAGCTGATCTGAGAAGTTTTTCTCCAGAAATCTGGCCAGGAGGGCGTGGCAGGCACTGCTAACTGAGGAGAAACAGACAGAGAGAGTGTTTACAGTACCTTGTTTTGCTAATGAGGGCAAGTCATACATGCACACAGTACTTCAAACTGTTATACAATGCATTTCACCATCCCCAATCACCCTGTTTGTTGGAAGAATTTTGAAAATGTGACAATGCTGTGGTTCGCTGAGGGAATAAATAGATGTCGAGGTGGTGCTCCAGCCACAGCAATTCAGTTCCCATGTGTGTGGAACAGATCAATGTCTTAACCCTGCCCAAGCTGACAGGGGGAGTTAGCAACAACACAGCCCGCAACTTTTTTTGCCACTCGAAACTGAAAACATGAAAAGACAAGCCCAAAGACACACAGGTCAGGAGAAGTGCCCATAATGTACTTTTGCATGTGAACAGTCTTATTCATAATGTGAGTGATCATTTTTAAATGTGAAATAATTAACTTGTGCATTTCAAGTGATTTAATAGGGTTGATTTTTCTCATATGTATTAAGACCCACAACAGATGGTAATCCTTTTAAAATTAAAAAAAAATACATGAAAAGGGAGGGAATTGTGGCAATTGAAGAACTTTTTGTATAAACACGTTTATTTACAGTATACATTGAAAACAAGGAAGTTGATGTGCGGAGCTTAATTGTCAACAAACAGAATCTTTTGAAAACCACTAATTATTTCTGCCTGATGGCCCTTAGCAGCACATCTGCATAACCAACCTCTCAGTGCGTCAGCTGCAGATGAGGCAATATGGAGGCAATTTACCCCTTCTGTACTGTACATCATTTGATGCCATTCAACAATAATGGTGTGCAATAAGTATCCCATTATCTTGGAATAATAAAGTTGCTTTCTTGTGTGTGTCAAGAATCGTTAAAGATTCATGGTTTCCAGATAAAGGGATAAAATAAGTATTGCAGATTATTAATTGCCCGTAGATGTGAATGTGGTTCAATTTCCACTGGGAAGCAGAGGCAGACATGTTCCTGTTATTTTTCAAAATACTTTCACAATTTTATTTACTCACTAAAGTCTCTCCAAACAGTGTCATCCTTATGTCCAAATGCCATAATCCAGATGAGAGAAGATGTGAGATTATTAAAATCCTGACACTTCCAGTCCTGGTATACCACGCACCACAGCATACCCCATGTGCACTCAATAGACTCAATAAACTTTACGAGCTGTACAAGTACTTTGTGGGGGGTTTTTGCCCCAGGTTTCAGCACTAAGCGTCCAGACTATCTTTGAGGCATTAGTATGCTCTAACCAAAGTCAGGTTGTTGAACAATTTGCAGCAGTTTCTGTAACAGACAGTCCAACATAAAAAACCCAGGTGTGTGGAGGTTAGTCGGTAAGCAGGGTTTGAACTTCTTGCTCAAACTTGCTTTTTACATTCTTTACTTTTCACTGTCACTTTTTGTGAGTGCAACTGTCATATATATGCACCATTATCCTCATATTTATTATTCATCACCTCACCTCTCTATATGATGGCCAGCTCTTCACCAAGCCTTCTAATGTGCCCATTTGGAAAAGGTATGCAGATCTGTGCCTTATGGCTTGGTTGGAAAAAGCCAGTAAAAGCTAGTTTGTTTGAAGGATACCCCTGCCTAACTCTTTAATCGGTCCAGGCTGTATCTAGAGACATTGTTCAGAGCTTTAAAAACAACTTCCATCACCTCTGGATATTTTTCAGGAAAGGATTAGATATTTTTCAGGAAATTTTGATTTTGATTTACAGTTGAATTTGTGTACTTTGAATCTTTTTCTAAAAAAAAAAAAAAAACGCTAAAATGTAAGAGACAGGGTGGACAGTTTTCTCATCACCATTAAGTATTTATTAAGTAATATGTCTCTATCAGTTAAACTAAATGTTATTCAAGCCTGGATCAGTACTATTATGTTAAGAACAATTACCAATTGAATCATAGTGTATTATTTGCCAGACTGATAGGTTAACATTGCTTTATCTATTTATTTACTTTATTTGCTATGCCAGTGACAGACTGGTAACCTGTTGAATGTGATTCGTGCCTCAGGCCAGTGCATGCTGGGAATGGCTTTGGTCCCCATAATAAATAGATGGATGTATGAAACACTTTGATCCATAAATAGGGCCACTGCAGACTGACCAAAAACTATCCACAAATGACCAACAGACATAGTCTTGTTCTAGAAGATGGCTAAGAGGGAGGACATTCTACACATGACATAAAATTCAACATACTAACTAGCATGACCAGTAGACAGTGAGGGTGATGATCATATCTCCGTGGGTCAGCGCAACTTAACCCATATAGTGGCCTCCAGACAGTGACATTACTGTTCTCTGGAGCCTGTAAGGCAAGGTCCTGCAGGTCAAGCAGGACAAATTGGATTATTTAAAGGACAGTTTATTAAAAGCAGTTAGTTAGATAGTTAGATAGCGATGGGGGTGAGGGGGGTCATGTACTTGAATGACAGCCTGGCTATTCATCAGTAATTATGGAATAAAAGCAGCTATGGATAGATTCCTGAATACGGAAACCGGAAAAATTAAATAGTCCATAATGAGGGGGATTCAGACAAAGAAAAAATATTAACAGACTATTCTTAACATGAAATAGCAAACTCCCCCAAAATTCCCCAAGAATTCAAACTTCCTCTCACTTGTTCCCTTTCTGACGTGTCTAGTTTGAATTTAGAAAATGAAGTTAAAAAAATATAATAAACATGGTGGCAAAAGAGAGAATGAAAAAACAGTGAATGATCCTCATCATTAGCCAGCAGAGCAGCTAGTTACTTTGATGACAATCCAGGACGCTGGCTGACGTTTGCAGCTTTGAACAGTGTGACTTTGAATGCAGTCAGTTCTGTGGAAAGCAAAGGCAGTCTTAGTTTCTGAGGGCAAAGGTTGTGTTACAGCAGGCAGAGTTGTAGAGGGTCCAAACTGTTTCGTGAGGTGAAAGCTGCTGCTGGGAGTAGTTTAGTTTATTTCAAGCTTTTGGCTTTGTATTGGAGCTCAAGAAAGTCACCTCATCTGAAACTGTTCTGTACCAGCAAAATAGCTGGGGCCACTTTTCCACTAATAGACTTGGCCACCAGTAATATGCTTCCTCTCCTCTCACAGCTATCTCCCCCATCTAATTTTGCCCCTCAAGGGTTTTAGTTCACACCACACTGAAATGCATGACAACAAAGACATCTGAGTCTGTTTACCAAGCTTTTTGGAAGATTGTTGTGTGAATACTGGCTGTTCATCAGGTTAAATAACCATAAAAAGCTTCAGAGGCTCCAGAAGGTCTCAAATCAATATTTTGATGATAAGGCCCTGCATTTTACAGTTGTGTAAGATCAGCCAAATGAATTGAATGCATGCTATTTTTGCATCAGTTTCAGCATTTTAAATCACATTTGCTCTGCATGTGCTGATGAAAGTGGTGTGCTATAAACAGTAAAACAAGATTAAGAGTCTAGTTATGCAGCTCTGTGGCATCAGACTGTTGAAATGGATTCAGCAGAGAAAGAGATGTTCAATCGACCTATTCCACACATTCTTCTTCAAAAACTGTCGCTTACATTACCCACAAGCTATTTGATTACTGACAGTTCAGTTGGAGATTCAGATGTGTTATGCTAGTAGCAGGTAATGTAGCCTTGAGGGACCGCTTTGAGGGACCACTACAGAGATTACAATTCATCCTGAGGGGACCATGAATGTTTGTAAAAAAAAGTTCATTCCAATCAAGATATTTGACTCAAAAAAGCAAAAAGGTCTCAAAAATCTTTTTGTGGTAATCATCTAGGGATTGTAAATATTTGTACAAAATTTCATGGTAATCCATTAAATAGCTGTACATATATTTCAGTCTGGATTACACTGCTGAACAGACCAACAGAGCACAGAACACTGCCATCCATAAAGCCGTCACTTGCATTGCTAAAAACAAGACTACTGCATAATTAACAGTCAATGAACTTCATGTCTGCTTCCATTACAACTGCACTACAACTCACGACGAGCAACATCTGAACATGATGAGAAGTGTTGCATGGATTTTGCAGTCTAAAAGGCCAAGACTTCATCTCTGTGCATTTCATTCTTGCTGAGCCGTCATCTGCTGAGAGTGCAGCTTCATCCCTCTCAGCCTGCAAAACAAAGTCCTGATCCCCTCAAATCACAACTTCACTGCATCAAGTGTGAAGACAGATGGAGGCTTAGAAGAGGATTCATTGACAAGAAGAAGCTCAAAAGTGCTCCTGAGAGGAACTTCAAACACAAGGGTTTATGTATTCAACTCAAATAATAAAGGTACTAACTGGCTTATATTGTAAATAGTTTACCCTTGGCCTTGTTAACATAGCTATTTAGTGTGTTTGAGCCTTTCTAATCACTGTGCAGTTATATGCACATTCAAGTCAGAACTCTGAACTTCATTTTATGATGATGGTGTCTGAGAAAGGAAAAAAAAAAGACCAAAACACACTTAAATCAAACAAAACTCTCACAGTCTCCTCTGAGGGGGATCAACTTTTGTAGTGGCTCCATACATAATTACAGCATCGCCTCACATATTACAAGGTGTGACGAAGGTCTCTGGCCAGTCTCCATTGAATTTAAATAAATGTATTAATTACAGTACTGCTACTCAGAAACTTCACACATGTGAGGCTGCATAGGGTCTGTTTAATAAGACCCTCTTCATGAGCCTATAAATACCCCCCAAATTGCCATGAGGATAAGGTCACAGCTCTTCTTTGCTGTCTGTTTTCTTCTCTGTGTTCCTGAAATCCAGTCAGAACCAGATTCCAAAGCTTTCAGAGACATAACGTCAATAAGATGTCTGGAAATCTACTGCGGAAGCTTCTAACCGAACAACACCTGGTTACAAAAGATGAGGGCATATTGTTTTCTTGGGAGACAGATGGTGCAACAGTGATACTGAGGGATGTAAAAAACAACTGTACAATTATAGCAATTGCCAGTGCCCCAGTCCATTGTTGCCATTTACCAGGGCTACTGAGGTAAGAGGAGTATGTACATGAATAGATGTTGCTCTTTTATGTGCAGTATCGTTCACAGTGTTTTCAGTGGAGCACATTGCCAAGACAGACAGAGATGGAAAAAGCACCAGGCTGTTGGACAGATCAACAGTACAAGAGGTCTAGTGACCCTGTCATGTTTTCACACAGCCAGAAGATATTCATTAGCTAAAAAGGCCCCAGAGAACACACGATTAGTGCACAGCACACAACAATTTCTGTACGGCTTTTGTTATGTAAAGGTGCTTCTTCAGGGTAGAACATTTAAAATATTTTTTACATAATGTTCATACAATATAACAAATTATTTGTGACTCAAGCTGCTGATGAGATTATTGTTGTTATTGGTCTGGTGCTCTGTCACTCTGTCTGAGTGAACATGGATCAGACTAAGCTTTTCATATTAAATCAGTAAAAGGTAGAGACAAGATCAGCAGGTCTTGGCAACTACAGGAAAAAGTGAAATTTAAAGGAATAAAAATGACAAAGAAAGATTGCCCTAAACTGCAACTTGTTTCTAAATGTGTGTTTTCGTACAGAATAAACAAACAAGACATAACTTGTTAATTAGTGAGCATTGGATGGTTACAGGGAACGACTGTGGTCACAGCTAAAAGAAACCCACACAGACTTGCGGTGGGAAACGGGAAGCAAACAGTGGTTTTGTTGACCCATCCATGCAACACAACATTCTCTAATACAGACTTTGTGGCTCTATAACAGCTTCACCCGACTTCCTCCTTTGCTCCCACAGATTAGAGTAAGTAATAATAAGTTATGTGAATTAAAACCATTGAAAAAGAATAAAATATGATTAAATAACAAAAATGATTAAAACCAACAGTTGACTGATAAAAAAAAAAAAAGACACATGAGTCAGGACCAATCCAATAAGTAAAAATAGAACAAAATAATAATTAAGAAGGGGAAATTATACTACTGAGAGGTGCAGCTAAAAAGGAATACTTTTGGTTTAGTTTTAAAAGACGATAGGATGTTCCACTGCCTCGAGCCATGAAAGCTAAAGGCAGATTCCCCAATTTTCATGGAGACCCGGAGGACAACTAGATGGCCTGTTTCAGATGACTGAGAGGTCTGGCTGGTGCATAGCTCACAAGCATGTCAGAGACATACTGAGGTGCCAGACCATGAAGGACCTTGAAAAGGAGCATTAAACTTTTTCAATAAACTGGACTGGAAGCCAGTGCGACAACTTCAGCACGTCAAACTTAATTTTTCTAGTGAATTGTCTCTTGACAGCCTCCTCTGTTTCTTTGGTCAAAAATCTCTGAAGCACGATCACAGCAGGAATCACGTCTGATGCCAAAGCATCAGAGGAGCTCACTTTTCAGAGTAACTCCTCAAACGGAGCCAGAAGAGAAAGAGTCTTTCAGCAGCGCATAGTTTGCAGTCTGCTCTACTTTTGTCATCATCACTTATCCTAAAATATCTCCAAACTGCTGACATCATTCCTCCTCAGTCTACCTGCTGTTCTGGCTGAATCACTACTCAACTGACGAGAGGTTAATGCCATGTTGCCATACAGTGGTATTGAGGGTGGTTTCATTGGAGTAGTTTTATGATTACAATTACAAGTACAAGAGCACAGTATCTTCTCTAATATATGTTGTTTATGGGTACTTTCTGAAACAACTGATTCTGTTTCCCTGTTTTCAGTCTTTTTGCTAAGCTAAGCCAACCAGCTGCAGGCTGTGGCTTCATATTAATCATAAAAACATGAGCATTGTGCTGATTTTCTCAAGTAAATCTCTGTAAGTCAGTGAATAAGCATATTTCCCAAGATGTCAAACTGTTCATTTAATAATTAACCCTGTGTTGTGCGTGATGCTTGCAGTGAATTGCTGCACTTTTTTGGTCTTTTTTAGAATGAAAGTAAATGATTTCCAAGATACCTTTAGGGCAGAGGAAAGAAAATTAAATTTAAAGAAAAATGAAACCCCAGTACTCTTATCTCCCAGTGACAGAGCCTGGATAATTCTAAATAAGACACAGTTAAGACACAAATTGGAGAACTTCACTTCATCTTTCACTGGAAAAAGAATTTACAGTCTACGTCTGTGTCTGTTTCCTTTTAACAGTAATGTTAGCTTGTTCCTAGGTTAAGAAACAAGGCTCATGTGGGTTAACTGATTTTCCGAAGAGCTGGATTCAAGCCATGTTTGCCAAGTTATAACAAACCCAGTTTGAATGTCCATTTAATGGTGACACGTCTTATTTAGACATGTATGTAGTGTGAGACCTCCATGAGACTGTGTAGACCTCAACAGGCTTGCTAAATGTTAACACAGCACAAGTTGTAGATACTGAGTTTAAAAACCCTAGTATTATGTTTCAGTTCTTTGAAGAAAAGATAAAATAAATGCTTGCTGACACAATATAGTGAGGTTGGTGGAAAAGAGGCAAAACGTTTTCAGGACTTCAGCTCTCTTTAAGTCTTTTATTTTCCCCACATTGTCTGTGTCACTGTCTTCACCATCTGACCACGAAGGGCTAAGACACAATCCTCCCTAAGATCAACAAAGTTCAAAACAATCTAACTGGATTTTCTTGCGTGCTTACTGCAACTTGTTTGTTCTAAATGAGTTAGCCTTTATTGGATTCAATGCCAGATGTTACAAAAACACAGAAGAAGCCAAAACTAAAAAAAAAACGATGATTGAAAGGCTAGACATACTTTTCAGCTATTTTTCATTTGCATACCTATATTTTGCTTAAGTCACAAACTGTATTAGTCAAGTCAATTTTATTTATTTAACCTAAAGTTCACCCCTGTCTTCTAGTAATTCTGTTTATATATTATTTGCTTTCCCATTTACAATATGGTGACAAACTTGATCGCTGCCTAGATTCTGTTCAGAGGAAATGTTTTTTTTTTACGGTGAATAAAGAGTTACATTTATCTAGGGAGGTTGTTGTGTTGGATGATAGATTTAATATTGATAAGATTCTGTTGCCTTTAAGTCTACTTAAGTGTACTAAAGTAGTCCCTGAGCACCACTTGAGTAATAGTTCAGTATACTTGAAGTGGAAATAGTACCCTAAATTGGCATAACCTTTTACAAACTTTAAGTGTACTAAAGTACACCAGTGAAAATCAGGATTCATGAGCATTCAAAAAACACATGCAGTACAATTGTATTATGTCACCAATGTGTTGGAAATTAAAAATTACTACAATTGCTTAAATCTACTTAACATGAAGTGAAATTAAAGAATGCTTTAATTAAGTATGCTAAAATTGTATTACAAAGGACTTGAAAATAAATAAAGTTGTTTGTTAATACACTTTATTACTATTAAACATATTTATGTTTAATTTTTTATTTATATACATATCTTTTGAAAATTAAATTGTAATATTAATGATAGCCAGCTTTAGATTGCATCAGTCCAACTGCTGGGGTCAAATTTCCTTAAGGACCTAGAATAAGGCAAATAGGGCTCCGGCTGAGAAAAGGTGGAGAAACTGTGCCTTCAACCATGACTTTCAGATAAGGAACCCCTTCCCTTCATTGAAAAACGTACAGAGCTTTTTGTAACTCTTCTGTGGGTTTTAAATTTTGACAATGTCAGACATGAAATGTGCAGTTCAAAGGATTTCAAACTTCCTCCCAGAAGGGAACAGCTTGTTTATACATTATCAGTCAGGATTTATGTGGAAGTTTGTAAGTTCAGGGTTTATTTTTTCAAATGTAATGTGGAGTCATTTACAGCTGAACTAAACCTCAAACCTTAGCTTTTAACACATTGTTGTTGCATTTCCTATTCCATCTCTCATCTGCCCGTCACACACTACAAAACACATTTGTGTTCCTCTCTGCACTCAAAGGTCCAAAAAAGCAAACAGTGCTATTTCCTCCCAAAACCCCTTCTATTAAGCTCCCGCACACACACCAATTTGGAAACCCTTTGTACATACCAGCACGACTCTGAACAATAAATATACTTTCTAATCTAATTTCATATCAGTCATATGCAGGCCATTACAAAATAGAGCTATTAGACATGTAGAGGCAAACTCAAAACTCCCTCAAGGCTGTCAAGTTGTCCTTAATGTGTACGGAGGTGTTTTAGAAGAAACTTGGCAACAGCTACCGACAGTCTTCATGACTACTGGAAATCAAAGCAAATACTCAGCTTTTACTTGTGGTTATGTTCACAATTATCTAATCATCAGGCTTTTATTCAACCTTCTGACCACCTGTGTGTTTCCACTAAAACTTAATGTCTTGCCTCACGACTTATTATGGAGCTTAGCACGGCCCATTACTTCTAATATTAAAAATTACAGGCTATGATTAGATTATATTCTGTTTACAATCAAAAAAAGAATCACCAACAAAACCTCTAAACTGTGAGCCTTTTGAAGGACCACTATGGCCTGCAAGGTGAACTCAAACCATGATGGTCCTCAATTAATGAGTGAAATGGAAAACACTGACTAGTAACTTAGTCAGAGCAGCACAACTCCGATTCAAATGTATCAATGCAAAAACTTTCACACGTAAACATAATGATCATGAGCTAATGAAAGAGCTAGCTAACAACAGGGAGCAATGTGGTAAAAAGACCCAAACCTGAGATACGTCAGCTGGAATATTTTTAGTCACAAAATAGCATTATCAACCCACAGGTAGTGTGGTGTTACATAGCCCATCAATTCTAGTTCTTTTCAAAATTTCAAAAACAGTCTTCTGAGCCAAATCACAGGTCTCCAAACCATCCAAAACATATAACGTTTCACAGCCGCTAGAGGTCCCTGTCAGGTAGACATAACCAAACGGCCGGCCGTTTTAGGCCTTTGAACAAAGCATTAAATGCTGTTGTTTCCTTGATAGCTAGAATTATCAGAGAAAATATAATTGCACGAAACAAATTCAACTCAATCCACCTTAACAAAGAAACTGCTTGTGGGAATCAAGAGGCTCAAGAATTATAGGACAAAACCCCTGACAAAAACGTTCATCAGAAGAGATTCTCCATTTCTGACTGACAGAACTCGTACGTTTTCATCCCACACACAGTCACCCTGGTTAAGGAAATCGCTGGACTTCATATGAAACATAAAGTCTATAAAAATTATTTTCTTTCTTCTTAAATTAAGACATATGACGACTCTAAAAGTTAAAGCACTTCAGACCCACGGTTTTGAACTAACAAAGATTAAGTGGAAAACATCTGTTCACTTGATCTAATCCAGTTCCAAAAAAGCAAACAAAAAAAAAGGTTACAAGTATCCTGGTAATAAATGGAAAAGCTCCCTGAAGAAACACAGTAATCGATTTACACTACTCATGGCTTGAAAATGAAATACATCTTCTTACTCAACGTTTCAGAACTTCCCCTTATGGTTATACAATGACGACTTTTATCTGAAATTTCACATTTCTGCAAATTAATAAATTTGTGTCATCTTTCCTTACATGAAAGGAATAAGCAGGACAATACTACAAATGGATACTACACCAGTCCATTAATTCACACTGACCCACTCTGTCCATTATGTGAGCCAATGGGTAGACTGGCAGCTAAAGATACTTGTTCATACCCAGTTAGTCCTTCAGCTCTGTGTCAACCAAAACTGAGGACAAGAGGTTCATTTCCTTTTGCTGAGAACTAGACGACCACTGTGTGTGATCATGTAAAATTTGTGCGTCGTTGCTGAAACCCTTGAGTAAGTTATGAAAGACCCATTCATGTGCAGTGAATCAGGCTTTCGGCATTTCCAAAAGAATTAAGTCCCATAACTCAATTTATGATTTAATTGGTTGCATCTTGGCTTCAGTTAGCTGGCATATCGTACTGGTATGCAATTCCTTCTCAGATGGGTCTTGTTAAATAAAAACACCCTGGCTTTCCCCTTTTCTCCGACAACCAGATGTGAATATTAAGATTAAAGGCAGCATACCTATACAGTAAGCATGGAAAACCTTTTAATTCAAGGTGACTTGATATGGAAATAGGACATGTGATTTTGATAAGAGTTGTATCGACTAAAAGCCTAATGGTGATGGCGAAAAGCTTTCATTTTTTAATGATGTCTGCTACATTCTTGTCAGGAAATGTTTGTAAATGGAGGGTCAAACCTTTACTCCTACAGCTGTCACTGTACATACATGTACTGTTTAATGTTGCATTTTGCTGTATCTAAATGTACAATCCTTGATCCAAATAAAATTAACAAATTCACACTAAATTCAAGACCGGTATCTGATCACGCTCTCAAATGAACTGAGAGGTAATTTAATACAAGGATTAGTACTGAACAGCAACCAATTGCACGTACGAAGCATTATTTTCTGATGCTGCTTAATGCTGCTAATTTGTCGAGACATCTCAGTAAATCACCCAGAGGGTGACTGTCCTCACTTGAAAAATTACAGCAATCTTGTTGAACCACTTAAAAATACTTAAGTTTTACTGACAGGAACCTTTTGCAGCCAAGCAAATAATCACTGCTGTCTGGCTAGAGCACTGGTGGAAGAAGCATCATTATCATAGCTCTAAAAAGTGAAGGGGAAACTAAAACCAAACCTTCGAGGAAAATTTTGACATTTTGAAAAAGAGCCTTATTCGCTTTCTTGCCAAGGCAAGATTAATAGCACTCACATGTCTGTAACTAATGCTAAATATGAGGCTACAGCCAGCTGTGGCTAACTTAGCTTAGCACAAAGGTGGCTGGAAACAGGAAAACAGCTCGCCTGGCTCTGTTCAAAAGTGAAAAAAATTAACATAAATGTGTCATTTTTACAGTGCGTTTTTTTGTACAGATTATACAAATGAGAACATACTGTACTCTTGAGGTTTCCCTTTGTTTTCAGTCTATAAACTATTACTACTACTACCTTAAGTGTTAGTTTTCCACAAAAAATGGTCATACTTGTTGATGGTATTCCACTGGCAGTTGTCTTTTACAGTTTTATCATTTAGAGTCACTTTTTGGAGTTCCACCTATAAGTTAGCCAGCTGCTGGTGGTAGCATCATACTTGTCAGCCCATAACATTACGGTTTTTCACTCTCACTGCTCTCATCAGCCTTGTTTTGGCCTCAGCACACAGATGCTTCCAGTGAAAATGGACTAAAGTTAGCAGCTAGTTGGTGAACACAGTGGCGCTTTTAGCATCTGAAGAACCATATATTTCATTAAAGACATTGTTTGTAATGGCTGTAGAGCACCAGATCAAAACATGCTCAAGTTTGTCGTGCTGGAAAGCAAAGAGAACAAACTTACTTTGTCACCTAGGTTGGAGGCTTTATTCTCATAAGCTTGTAGCTCTTCAGATACTATGTAAATGTAGCCTTTCATTAATTCTACCAACTAACACTCAGTACTGTGGTCGCCCTGGCGTCTGTAACATCCTGAGGAGACAGGGGACTGATGGGAAGAATTGAAGCTGCCCTTCTCATCTCTAACCACAAAGTCCAACTCCCACTCAGCCTGAACGGCTGGTGAGCTGACCTTCCTTCACAGAGCTCAAACAGCAGTGTCAATGAAAAGACCACATACATTTCACTCATGAGGTACATCATTTACTTTAGCGTTGAGGCGCGAATTAGGCCAGAACATCACTGTGACCAACCAGAGCCTCCTGTATGATGCACTACTCTGCTTTACTGGACTTGAACATCTGCTGCTCAGTGACTTAACAGTGCCCAGTGACTGATGTTTTTCACAGTGTGCAAAAGCAGCACGTTTCCAACAATATGGAGAAAATTGAAAACACAGGGTCAAATTAATTCAAATGTTTCATGGTAGCAAATGCTGTTTGTCAGTTTGTGCAAAGATTTGCTTATTTTCAGCACCAGAATAGCCAAAAAAGCACTCTGTTTACGATTTCCTTAACAGACAGACAATAACCAGTGTGGGTCTGTTGTCTTAGCTGCTGCCTGTTCATTCTCTACCACAGACTTGAAAATGTATTCTGACATATCATTATTATTGTTGAATCTCCACCTTCTTCACTTCAGCCAGGAGTCAAGACACTGTCTGTGATAGTGAAAACCCAGCTGCTGAATCGACCAGAATGCGGCAAAACATGAATGTCTCATGATAAATTAGCATGTGACTTTGAGTCTGCAACATTGGACACTCTGCTATTCTGTTTTGTACTTTTGCTTCACCAATAATGGCCTGTTTTCATTTAACAATGTTAAACCACAGTCAAGTTCATCTTGACCACATGGAAGTTTGGGGTCTGTGAAGTGCGAAACACTTTCATGTCTAATACCAAACTTCAGTCAACACTGTGTCACATAAGGGAAGGACCAAAAAACTGCTGCAGACTCTTTGACAGATGTTGGTAAAACTGAACATGACAGAGCCTACTCTACATCATCAATCATACACATTTACAAATGATCAGTCTTATTTACCATTTCCAATAACATACAGTAAAATGTAATGTAGTTGTGAGTACATATGAAGAGTTAAATGTATTTGTCAACAGCTATGACTCTTCCTGTGGGCAAGTACAAGTAAAGGCTGCTGTATGAAGAGATAACTGATTAAATTATACTAAAACACAGTTATAATAATATAAAATATGTCTTAACAGGATAAAGTGTAATGACTGACAAACACTATAGATGAATAAGCTTTTACAGCTACATTGTATTTACATATAAATAATTTATGAAATGTTTGTATACTGCTTATAAATGCTGAATAGAGAGATTTTAAGTGAAGTTTCAGTTGAATAACTTGAAATCAATTATTTTTTCATTAGTCAAGAATGTCATCATAATTTCTTCTAACCTGGCAAGACGTCTTAAAAATGCTTGTCTCGCCTAACCAACAGTCAAAAACAATTTAATTTGCAATGATACATGACAAAGGAAAGCAGCAAATCTGCACATATAATAAGATGGAACCTGCATTGTTTTTTTGTCAATTAACAAACCAATCATTTCAGCTCTACTTGAAATTGCTTTTACAAATACATCTTTAAATATCATTCTTTAGGACTGCCAAATACATCTTTAAATATCATTCTTTAGGACTGCCAGTGTTAGCTGAGCTTTGAAGAGGACTGTCAGTGTCAAGCTTACAGCTGCTGGTTTAACATCAAAATGAAGGGTATTTTACAATGACCATGAAATACTATCATGATCCTTCTGTTACATGATTCTGGAAAATACTGAATGTGCATAATGTGTCATAAGAACATTTACTCACATAATGACTACATAAAAATGGATTGACACAAACTGTGCTTTAACATGTTCAAGATCAGTTTCCACAAAATAGGGTTTTGCTTGCTGTTTGCAATTCCCAATGGTATTCCACTGGGAATTGCTACGGTTGCATCAGTTATAGTCATTACTGCTCATTTCCACCTATCCAGATCTACCCAGGCGTGGAGCTTATTATCTGTATGGTACAGAGTGGTACATGTTGCTTTAGGTCCCAAAGAATTAATTTGAGAAACTCACCAGCAGTTTCTTTCCACTGTCAACACCCACAGCTTTATGAGCTGGGGCAGGTATACACCAATCTCCAATAATGCTGGTCTGTTTTTCTTTCCATTTCCACATAGCAGAAACAATGAAATTACAACTCTTTTTCAAAGCTTTGATTTCTCTTCAGTATTCCCTGTGTTGGGGAAAAGGGCACCTTCAACGTTTCACTCCAAGTCATCTCAAATTTTGTTTGAATTTCTTGCCAACGATATGCTTGATAATATCTTTCATGTCTAAAACACTGTGTCTCCCTTTCCTATTTTTATCCATCTCTCTTTCTTTCTCTGCTGTCTTTGATGACAAGAATAAAACGAGAACATCTGACTGGCTTTGCCCTTGAATGTGAGTGATGCACAGCTGGCTGTGACGCCCCTGAGGCACAGCTTTGATGTGCTGCCTCTCTCTCTCTGCCGACATTGTAACAGCGTAACTTCACCTGAGCAACAGGTGTTAGACACTGATCCAGGAATTTTACTACAAGGATACCAGAGGAAACATTGTCTCCATCGCTTTGTGTTACAGACTGGTTCAGAAGGTGGGAAAAAATAAATACAAATAGATCAAAGAAAAAAGAAGAGAAAAATTAAGTCTGGCCTCAAAGTCAGCCATAAAAATTCAGCAAGGAGGCAGTCTAAGGTAATGAGACATTTTGCAAGGAAAAGAAAAATAAACAGATGCAGAAATGATTATATTTGCACCTCTGAGGAAAGCTGAATTTAGTGATCATGGTCAACAGACCAGCAGGGCATCTGACTCTGTAGATATTCGTGAATAAGCACCTAATTTCCAATTTACAGGCTTGGATTAAACAGAGAGAGAGAGAAAAAGAGAGAGAGAGAGAGAGAGAGAGAGAGAGAAAGAGAGAGAGAGAGATAGAGAGATCGAGAAAGAGAGAGAGAGATCTATAGTGTGCGCTGCCTGCACTAATGAGATTCAAATGCTGCTGATTAAGCGCAAATCTGGCATGTTGATTTTCAAGATTCATAGAGACACACAGGGACTAAGAGGAGCAAAATAAACACATGATTAGTTTGAGAGGAATCATTAAAGCTGCATGCACATGCAGACACACACACACACACACACACTGTTGACGCTATTTGAGAGTCGCTGCTGTTCAATCAACGCTCAAAACAAAATCATCTTCAGTTATTACCTGATCCAGTGAGATATTTACTTCTGAAGTGCACATTTTCATTGCAGTCACACCCCCACAGTCATTAAGTGAGAGTCTTGCTGGTTTCAGTATGAATTAGTAAAATTCACTCAAGTAACCCCACATCAGTTTATATAAGTCTCTGTTTCAGTCAGCCAATAATTATAACAACAACTACAAAAGCTAAAGTCAAATCAAAACCAGGACGTTAACTAAAATCTAAGGATGTAATTCATCTGGTCTTTGTTACTGAAGACAGGAAACAGGGAAGCAAACTGAGAAGGTACATACCACAGACACAGATTTACAGGGTGGAATTGGACTTTTTGCACTCTTTTAAGATAACAAAAGCTTTCCAATCCCAATTTTTTCGGACTTCCCAGAGGCTTCCCGGTAATTGGTAGAAATGATGGCGTGAGTCAGTGTAAGAAGAAGCACATTGGCATCTTTAGATTTTGGTCGCGCCCTTCTGTGCCATTTTGAAAGATTCTACGTGGCATTTGGCAGAGCTGTTAACAGTTAGCAGAGTCTGAAACAGCAATGTTAATACCTCCAGCGTTTCTACTGTACAACATCAAGATGCATGAGGTATATAAAAGGCCAGAATATACTGATCGCTTCCTAAAGTGATTGCATTTCCTTTATGTAGTTTTTCACTATGCAAAGAGTACTGACAGCGAGCAAGCACGGACTGGTAGGAAAATGGAGCTATGTTAGTCAAGCCACATGTCTATAATTTCATCATAAAATAATAAAAACACGAAGTACTTTATTCTTGTCCTGCCAGCAAATTGTAGTGAGGTGGGAGGGTAGGAAAATATTGTGGTTTGGGGTTAATATTAATGCAGTAAATATGGGGTGTCTAGTGTTTGTAGTAACAGTTGGCTTTTTCAACATTAATCTAGACCACAATCTTTACCCAACATTAATTTAGTGCTGTGATTGCCTAAACATAACCATAAAAATCATGCTTTAGTTGCTGGATAGGTAGGGTTCATACAAAAAAACAATAATTTACTTAATTTGGGTAGCATAACATTTCACTTGCTATAAAACATATTTGCTGCTGCATATTTGTAGTATATAACGTAATTTCAAGAAGACAGGGTTGACGTAATGTATCTCTGTGCCGGTATGACAGAACTGTCGCTCACTTGCTGCTCAACTAGGCTGCATGCTGGATATGATTCAGGAAAAGAGAGGGAGGGGGGTCTGACATAATACTGTGAGTTTTGGCAAAGCTCAGCCTGGGTTTTCTCCTGTCACTAGGATTGACTGCAGCAAGAGCCACTTACTGTACACTGGTCCACTCTTTGTTGCTGCTAGAGCCAAAGAAGTGTCCTCCTCCTGTGTCTCTCTTTTGTAAAAGAAAAGGTAGTGTTGCTGAGGATATGTGAAATATGGTATTCAGTGCCAGCTCACAGGGAAAACATTTGGCATGAAGCTCCTGATTGGCTGAACGCACAAAGTACATGCAAATATTTTGCACACAAGACAATGAGTGTAAAGCATGTGGTGCCACACTGGAGGGAATAAATCTATGTGAAGCAATACTAACTGCATATGCATTAATCAGACAATTTAAAAAAAACAAGCACTGGCATGAAAAATTGGTTGGCAATCAGATGACCCAAGGTGACCTGAATCTGGTCCTAATGCGCAAAAGGTAAACTAATGTTGTTCAAGGGAACATTTAACCAAATGAAGTCACAGTGATGCCAGTAAGACAGCTATGCTGGATCCAAGTGAGCACATCATAATTTCTATGCCCACATGACATGCCTCTGCTGGTCAGCCTGGACAGATCTGACACGCAAGCAGCACATATAATAGTTTTCTTTCACTAACCATGTAATTTGGATTTGATATAAAAAAGAAAAATATGAAAAACTGATTGGGGATTTCAAAGTGAACATAAGATGACACCGGCTCCCATTTTAATCTGCTGATAACTATTAAGATGTTTGTTTCTATTTCTTTCAGCTACACTTCAAGATTAAACATAAAACAGTTAAGAAAACTACACCTGACCATCAACGTGCTACACCATTACCTTAAATTTTGAAGAGAAAGGTCATCGTCTCTTCTATTACTTTGCTTATAAAGCACTAAAACTAACACTCTGCAATATTCCAGAATTGCAAACCCACTAACTCTTTAGTTGGAGAGCCCATGTCTTGCCAAGTCTTGCCGTGCTGCAGCATAAATGAATGTAATTCAAATTCCTTCAAGAGTGCCTCAAGAGAATATGACACACCAGCTGATGCCATTTTTCAAAGTGGACTTGAAAACACCTTTAGAGTGAGTGAGAAAGAGAGAGAGGGGGGGGGGGTTCTACATATTCACTGGCTCTCAAAGAGATGAAGTCAAACTGCAACAGGCCCACTCTAAATACTCAACTACATACTCAAACTTTGAACTGGAGTGATGCCAAAACACAGCAGAACAGGAGTAGCTAATTAATTTATTATTTTATTATTACTCATTACACAAGCAATTAATTTTGGGGAAAAAACACCAAAAAGTCTTAACGCTTGACTGGAGTGGAAAATTTGGTGAATTTACGATCGCAAAAAAGTGCAACAGAAACAGATTTGGCGAATTTATCTTGTGTTGGCTACATGAAGCACGTGACTTTAAGGAGATGAAAAATGGCAGCAGACTAAAACATCAGAACTGTGTGAAGCGATTAGGACACTATAATTTTCCTCAGATTAATAAATAAAACAATGGCAAATGCCAAATTTCTAGCAGATTTACTATATTTCTCCCCACCTTTTACAGTTTGACTGCTGTTTTTTTTAATTACGTCCCCTGGATGCGCCCTCTTCTTCTGCAATTGTTTAAAGGCGCCTGTCTGGAGAATTAGCGCCACCTACTGCTTATCTCGCTGGTCCACATCCTACCGTTAGCATAACGAATCAGGATAGAAACACGCATAAATTCGAGTTTTTTTCGGCGGTTTTCTGAACACGCGCCTTAAAATTTGCACCACATTTGTATTTAAACCTGTCTGTTGTTGGCAAATTGATTCATTCAATGAGTTATAGAAAAATAAAGTCATAAACGACCGAAGGGGAAAAACTTTTAGCGTCCTAATAACATTTGGCCTCGCGTTAGCAAAACACTAATTGAGGTAAAAGTGAATTTCGGCACTTACCCATCAAAATGACGACGGAGAGATAAATATTGTGTTTTTTTATATAATCCATGACTTCCTTTTCGGCAGACCCACAGAGAGTTCGTGTAGTTTTTGGCACCTTTACGTCCTCATGAATACGTTGAACATACGGTCCCCAGCAGGCTCGTGAGGCTCGCAGTTACAGGACACGCGCTCTCCTCAGACAGTGTGCTTGTTTCTGCAAGTTGCGCACTGTTACTCATTCCAGTGATGCTGATGCTGCTGCAGCTCCCAGTGACGACAACCTCCTTCCCTCTCTCTCTCCCTCCCTCCTCTCGCTCCCTCTGCTCCCTCTCTGGCTGTTAGTCGCCGCTCGCACAGGCT
Organism: Chelmon rostratus; assembly: GCF_017976325.1. Classification (NCBI taxonomy): domain Eukaryota; kingdom Metazoa; phylum Chordata; class Actinopteri; order Chaetodontiformes; family Chaetodontidae; genus Chelmon; species Chelmon rostratus. The sequence goes on along the minus strand of NC_055672.1, from coordinate 13,355,973 downwards.
CCCGGTCCTAGAGACATACATTTTCTCAGGTTCCTCTCTGCCTGCTGTCTGGATGTGTTTTTTTTAATCTGCAGCTTCTGGCCTCAAACGAGTTTTATCTCCATGCTCTGGCTGCAGGTGGTGACACCAGCCTGTCCATAAAGAATAAGATTAAGTTTGAATTGCAATAACAAAGACCAAAGAGAATTATTGCACAGCGCTGGAAGAAGTATTCAGATCTTTTACTTAAGCAAAGGCAGCATATTTGTACATAATTTTATCTCATAAAAAATCTATCCTGTATATATAAGTATGTGAAAAATACAAAAATAAATAAATAAGTGTAGAAATACTAATTTAAAAGAAATACTAAAAGTTTAAAAGTCCTTCATTCAATTTACACAAGTGCAAATTTACCAGCAGAATGTTGTCATTTTACCTAAATATCAATAGAAAAAGACAATTTTGTTTAAAATGGCCTTTTGAGAGTGTTAACTTATGACTGAATATGTATAGCTTCCAGTTTATTGGGTTATCATTTGGTTTGTGAGGTTCACTGAGCTAAAACTAATGCAGTCCAATACAACAGTCCCATAATCAATCTTAGCACGCAGGTTTTGAAGTTTAGTTTTGTTTAAACTGTTTCAGAGAAGTGCTGCTTCAACTTCATGATCATTTTGGAGGCTTTAGTGTGTGGTGCTGTTGAACTGTACTGCAGAGGTTTCCCTGTTATTTTGTCCGCCCCATTTTTCATTATTTATGAGAGCAGGCCAGATAACAGATTGGTGGACTGCTAGTTTTAGTTAGGTGTGAGATTTTAATGGTGAAGTCATTTTAGTTGACGTCATAAATGGGCTGGTGGTTTAATCTCTCACGATATTTTACAATCATATTTTACAAAATAATGTTTTGTATACAGTTTAAATTAAACTATACATGAAGTTTTTTTTAATCTACACATTAACTATAGCTATAAATAACTATAAAAAAGTGCAAAAATTTTATTTTGAAAAATGAAAATTTTATTCATAATTAGTATACAGTAATCAAGCTATAAAAAATAATGTTTTTTTATGATTCAGGTTCATATTAAATTGCTTTTCTATACTCCAAACATAAATCCTTCATCATTTTTTGTTTTCACATTTACTGCTGTATGTTCTGCCATGTGTTTCTGATTATCTGTTTAGAGGCAAGCAAACACACTTTGCTTCTGTGCTGAAGAGTTTTCAAAGTTCACGATTGTGATCATGCAATTAAAAATGTTTCACATTTACAACTGTATGTTCTGCCATGTGTTTCTTATTACCTGCTTAGAGGCAAATTACACACATCGCCTCAGTGTTGAAGAGGTTTTTCAACATAGACTGATGCAATCATTCACTTATGACAGCTGGTGTTTTGAATAAAAGTAAAAGATGCTGCAAAAGATATAATGTATATAAATCATGAACAGGTGTGGATTTCTGCAACCTATTTTTAGGTGCAGTGCAGATGTTCATGTGTATTTCATGTAATTAAATCTTACACTACAGAACACATTTTACTAATCTATACCATGCCATTTTTATTATGAACCATGCAACAATCATTTTATTAATCCTAAACACACAGCAGGATTTCCACAAAGATCTCATTGATTGAATAAGTAAAGACATGAATCCACATCAAACAGAATTTCAGACCCTACTTTTTTCATTTTTTTGAGTAAGAACAAATAATACATGAAGTACTGAAACTCGATGTGATGCACCTTCAGAAAAATGTGTTACTCACAGCCAAAGTTGTCTTATAATGAACAGAAAAATATAGCTTTGCCTCTTTATCTAGTACAGAGGCCAAATTGTCAAATCTGTTTTTGTGCTCTCCTGTCTTCTTCTCTCAGCTAACTGTCTGGCTCGTCTGCACAACTGTCTGGGGAAGAAAACTGAGCAAAAACAACTTGAAAAGTGTGCAAAGCAGCTCTCTGAACATTGTACTTGAAACTTAAATACATTGTCTTTATTTCCGTGGCCATTCATGCCCATCTAGCTTTCTCAAGTGTTTTTCTTTAGCGTGTTTTCTCTTTATCCAATGATCGCTTTGTACATATGTACCTTTGTTTTCTTGATACTTAAATCATACAAGGCTTTCTTAATCAGTCCACTGAGGAGTACCTTTATGCTCACCTGTCAACCTGCCAATCAATGGCAGTTTGAGGAAAATGTTTTTCAGTCTTCACAGCACTTCTCTGCAGATTTGCAGAGCGACAGAAAGTGAGGAAAGCTGTGGAGTCGGAGTAAAATAGCTTCAGGCCAGAGGAACACAGAAAGATCTGAGGAGACTGTAAGTTCTTCTTTTGAGGGTGTAAAATATCACTGTTGTGGCTGCGGTCATAAAAGCACCAGGAGAAATTCCTGATTTTGAGGGGCTGTCTTCTCCAATAGCCAACCTCATGAATCAGGGGTCATTCAATCTTTACTGAAATTTGCAAGAAGACCATGGCGGTATGCTATAGGCTCATCCTCCTTATTCACTGAAATGTGCTGCAGAATTACTGCTGAATTTGTCATAAATGCTGCACCACATGGAATGATAAGCACAGAGCTCCCCTAATGACACTGCATGTCCATTAAAAGGCTTTCAAAGCTTCTTTCTTGTGAAGATAAAACTGCATGAACCTGCAGTCCGAGCTGAAGTCAGGCAGCTTCCTGGTGACTCCCTCATAAAGTTTCGACCAGGAACAACCTGAGGTTCAAACTAGCAGATCTTTGTTGTATGTTTTTCCCACTCCCACCATGTCTGTCTTTCTTCTCTGTAAACTGAGAACGCTGCCACTTTGTGACGTCCAAGCTGTTTCTAGTCATCTTCACCAGGCATCGCTCTTTGAGGGAGCAAAGAATCCAATCGGCAACAGAGATCATGCTGGGAGGACTAGAAACACACACGAACATTAAATCTTATTTGACTGTGGTGTGAGCGTATGAGCTGAATAACCCTGAGAAATGACATTAAACAATGCGGCAAGAATATAACTGGATATTGCTTGTCAGCTGATCAGCAAACTGCTGGTGAATAAGCCAATTGGAAAGTCAAGATGAAAGAGCTGATGGCAAGCATGACTTAAAGACCAATGAAAATCAAGGTCTCAACCTTGTTAACATGTACATTATTTTTATATGCTACAAGGCATATCAGGAGCAAAATAAGCCTTCAGCGCTGTGGCTGAGCATTTTCCCTGAGCATTGGAAATGCACCAGATGTTATGATAATGTAGCCAGACGCAAGGCTCATGCATCTATTACCTTTCTGATAAATTGACTTGTAGGAAGACCTTGCACAATTTGCTCTTCTTCTTCTTCTTGAAGAGATTTTCTTCCTGGACAAAAATCCTGAAAAGTTATGAGCCAGAACAAATGTCTGGCGTTAAGTATTGATCTCCTCCAGCTTCCTGCTGTTGCCTTGAACAAACTCTTCCAATTTTTCCACTAGTTTCCTTTATCTAATCCTCATAACGCATGATATTGCACAGGAGACACTCCTCTCACCCTGAAAGGCTGAGGTGAGTGAGTTCAGGTGAAACAGGCCATTTAACTATCAACATTTCATATGGGCACATAAAACAAATGACCTCCTTATACAACTCAGGTAAAACAGATTTTTTTATGTTTTTGTGCAGCCTCTTTTCTTGGAGTATCTTCCTAGATCATGTGTCTTTTCTGTTTATTACCAATTCCACATATTGTTTTGAAGCATTTCATCATTTTCAGTTTTGCAATAAACAGTTTTTCATGACTTCATTGAAAACAAATTGTTTGTTACCATCTGGTAATTTAAAGGACCCTTAATGCCACACTCGGACAGGGAAAACAGGAGACCAGACAAAGTCAATAGTTTTAATGAATCTTCAGAGAATGTGCAAACAGACAAATCTAGACGAAACACAGAATTTGGAGATCTGAGAGGAGGAACAGCCAGAGAAGTGTTGAATCCAATCTTCCTGCATACGCCGACAGGGCAAAGCATGAACAGAGACAGGTGGGGGTTCGACATCTGAGCACAAAAACAAATGTCAGGGAGTTGACAGGCATATCGTAGATCCATCAAAGTACGAAGGACATTATCAGAGCTTGATCGTTACCACACAAATGAACTGATGATTCGACAAATACTGGGTGCTTAAATACTGTGGCAGCAGGTGAGTCCTGATTGCTTGAGAGGCTGAACCCAACCTGTCGGCCACACCCTGCAAACGTGATAGACAGGAGACAGAAGGGAGGGGAAACACAAAGACACAGTGGGGAAAAGGGAGGGGAAACTCCCCACATTGTTTTTATTATGGCACCATTATTTGTAATCAGCTTGACAGGTCTACAAGGGAACAAGCCTGTAGCCAACCCTGTTTACAGACTGTAAAATGTTGTCTGACTGCATAGATTGTTATTGCTTTTTGATGTATTTTTCTTTTTACTGTGTTTGTTTTTACATTTGCACACTCTTTGAAAAGTAGTATGGATTTTATCCCCTTGAAAAAGTTAAAGTTTAAAGTTAACTGAACAGAATTTAGTTTCTTTTTAAATGAAAAACATGCATATTTTGCATAATTATGTGCACTAACTACACAATATAATATTATATATATATATTTCTGCATTGTTTCATTTAATTTGTGGCTGACGGTAGTAAAGTATACATGTCAAACGGGCCATGAGGCAAACTGTTGCAGTTCCAGGAAACAAACCATGTTTGGTTTTGATGGAGGACTGAAAGCTGAAATCAGGCCTCTCTGAATCCTCTTGGCAAGGATCAGACTACTAAACGTGAGGACATAACGAGTGGACAGCTTCTTTCCTCTCACTGGTCCTGTTTTCACCACAGGCTTCTGAGGTTGGTCGCAGGTTCGCCAAGAAACATCAGAAGTTGTTGCACAGGCTCTTAGCCTAACTTCTCGGCATCGTCCTTTCAGCACAAATCTGCCACAAAAAGAGGTTTGACACTTCCTAAAGCTGCGGAGCTGAGCTGATGAGTTTTCAGTTACATTTAGCAGACTCTCAAAGAGGCCCAAATGGAAAATGTCCCAGAGGATCCTTCTTCCATGACTTTTTTGTCAGGGAAAAGAAAGTAAAAATGATTTCCACAGGGTGATTTAGCCACAGTGGTTTCTAAGGAGCTCAATCAGTACAAACCACTTGTCAGTCTCATATTCTCCAGAGAGGTCTCTAGCAAACCAGCAGTCAAAGATCTGGCAAGTGAACCACCTCAGGCTGTCCCTCTGCTACATCTGCCATAATACAGGACAATTTTGAATTGTTTGAATTATAAGACAGTTGGGTCACCTTTCAGCATCCAGTGTCTCAACATCCCTTTATCTTTCCATTTCAATCCAAAATAAACACAACTGGACATGAGCTCACGCTGCAACAGCTACACAATATGGTTTTCTTGCAGGGGCGTATTCAAACAAGGCAGTGAAAGCAGTCCAAAGCTAATAAACAAATTCCCACCTCTGCTGTCGGCCAGCTTTTTTCATCACATCTGCAGAATCACCTACATTCTAAGTCAAATGCAAGAAAATGGATCAGATTTAAGTAATAAATTGGTCTCCAGCAGCTCTCCAGGAAGACATAACATGCTGCGCCTCCATAATGACATTTCACACATGCTGAAAATGAATTGAGAGCACAATTATGTTTGTATCAGTGGTTTTATTTTCACCAAAAAAAAATTACAGCTATTTGTGGTGAGGGGAAAGGCATACTGGTGTCAGTTATGCACCAACCCTGCTGTGTGAACCACGCACAAGCTGCAATTATACAAAATGCTCATGCGAATAAAACACATTTTTAAGTGGCGAATAAGAAAACACGTAACAGATTTACGATGTGATCCTGTGTTTTTCTTTTCAGCGAAGTAAAAAACACTGAACCAAAAACAGGCTAAGAGAAGAAGAGAACAGATTTTCCTTCATTTGATGTGTTAAGTGTTTGAGCACAATTCCAGCTTAGGACGACAAATGATAATAAAAATAAAGAACTGGACAACACACTCAGAGAGGTCATGACTGTAGGTGTGGCTGTTTCCTGATCTAGATCATTCATCAGAGATGAATTCATCTCATTCATCCGAGAAGTCGCAGTGAGAGGGACCTGGGTCTCGACGAGGCTCATGCTGTGGAGAGCAGGCCCTATGAGGCATGAGGTTTGGCAGGGCAACCGACTCCTTCTGCTGCTGTTTGAACTTGTGGGTTTAGTAGTAGGGGCTTAGCAGAGGCAGCAGAGAGAGAGGTGAAGATTTTGCATTCTGTCGGTTCAGTTGCAGATTTAGGGTTTGTCTGGTTTGTCTGGTAACCGGAGAAACATAGAAAACTCATCACTGTGCTTCAGCATAACTATAGCATATAGTAGAATTTGTTTCCATTATCTAAAACATATACTGATGTCCCAAATCTGAGGTTTCAGTTTCAGCACTACAAAACCACAGAGCAAGCATTACTTCAAGCTCAATAGATCAGAATGCAGGGCAGGTACAACTTGCAGGTTATTGTAATCTATATGATCTTCATGACATTCTGGGAAACACACGAGTGCAGAAACATAGGCCAGGAGGAGGTGAAGTAGATTACAACACATCATAAAATAACAGCTGGAATGCAGTGAACGTCACAGACAGATGATATCAAAATGTGTAGGATTGTGCAGGCTTAGATTTATTCTGGAAAGTGTCAACTTCAACGGGTGTTAAGTAATGCTGACAGTATCATGAAACCCAAATGACATCAGTTCAAGACCATCACAGCCTCGACATTTACTGATGTTGCTTACAGGTCACAGGGTCAGACAATAGAGGCTCCCAATTTTCAGCCTAGGTAATCAGTCATTCTTATTCTTACTCTTACTCTACTCTATGTAATGTGAAAGGGGCCGATCATAGTGACAAACCGATGAGGAATTCATCAAGAAACTCAAACTGCAGCTGCAACGTTTGGTCTTGGTGCTATTATCAGCATCATTTTCACCTTTTCAGCCACAGCAGACAACTGTTTTCAGCAAAAAAAAAAAAAAAAAAGCTCTAAAAATCCCACTGTGCACTACCTGCCTAACACAAAACAGCAAAATGATGAAGTGGTTGGTGAGCAGGGAGGAGCATTTAGGAACAAAAAAACCCAACAAATGTCGTCTTCAGGAACCTTTGGAAATAAAAACAGAGCTAAAAAAGAAATTACCTACATCCAGATGAATGCTAATGTTGGTGTAGATAGCTATGTATTTGCTAATAAGTTGGTTCTATCAACATAAAAGGTCATGATACGTCTGTTTGGGGTTTGCTATACTCTGCTGCTCTGCAGAGTCTTATGGGGTGTCTCTTTGTAGGGTCTTCCCCCAGTGGTCTTTTTGTACACTATGACGCCAATCTGGGGTCTTCAGATCAGTTATTTCATGCCTTCATTGTAGGTATTCCTCAAACGTGAACATGTCTCTCACCACATTCCCCTGACCTTTGTTTGACTACGTATACCATCTGTCAGGATGATCTCAAATCTAATCACGCAATTCAATTAGAAGAACCTCATTAGTTTGAATCGCCTGTAGAAGTAAGGCTTTGTCTCAGGTCTCACTACATGACTTTTCTTTATCCATGAGCAGAGTCTGGTTTGTTGGCAAAATGATGGGTGATGGAGGTCGAGATGGAGACAGAAGTAATTTTCGAAATCAAGCCCACAAATCGTTCTGCTTATTAGAGGAGAATGATCAATCGGACAGCCGCCAGGACTTTCATAGCTTGAGTTCGAGTATTTAGTTACTTAGCAGAACTAGACCACATTGTCATCTAAAGTGAAAGAAAATCTGTGTTCCACCGGCCAACATGTGGTTTCAACCTTTTCTGTGAGTCACATCAGGGTAGCCTGAAGAACAATGATACGACATGTTTTTCTTGTTATTCCATTTAGCATTGCTTGGACAAGGTTTCTGGAAACACAGCTTGTCGTTTTGAACAGAACCTGAAGATTTGTGCATTTGAAAAACAGAACAGAAAAATCACTTGCCAAAAAAGAAACACACTGATTGAAACAGGCGTTTTCTGTTGATGCTGACATCACGTTGTCAGCAATTAGTTTTTCAGCATTCTTACCGGTATAACTCACCATGAAAATCTGTCTTGACAGTTTATTATTTGGCATGTGTAATTTCATTTTTCATGTCCACCATGGAGGTCAGAGTTCTGGGTGACTTGCACCTTTTGAGGAGCTGCCGAGGGTTTGGTGTCTTGCTCAAGGATATTGCAGGAATGCTGGTTCCCTGGAGATGCAAAGACCCAAATGTGCTGATTGTAGGGTGGCCGCCAAGTAACTATGTGTGCTACAGTAATTCTGGTCAATGGTTCATGTGGCTTGATGTAGACTTTTTTCATTTAACCTGACTTGACCCGTTCAGAAACATTTTCTTCTTGTGCTGCTGATCGTGCAGACTGCTTGAACATCTTATATTTATGAGGTCATTTACATAGTCAACAACATTTATGCAGCTGATGACATGAGCTGAACACATTTGCTCTAAAAAGGATATGGATATAAGGAGTCCTCATCGATATGATGCATTATAACCACTTGATAATGATACATTTACTCCCTGTGTGCCAATATAGAAAACAACTATGATGTTTGTTGTTGACGTGACTCAGATACTGCATTTCTACCTCTGTTTTGCTGTGTTTCCAAAAAGTAACAAGGACGCCATTTAAACCTGCAGTAAATTCTTTATTTATTGATGCATGTGTTTTCAATTCATTGAATTTCTTGCTACATTTAAACTCTTTAAAAGTTTACAATATGCTAAGCCTCTCTGAATCCCTCAGTTAAACTTTATTAGCTAACAGGCACATGTATTGATAGATGTTGTCATGCAGCAGCGAGCATGTTGTTTACCCCCACAGTTGGCAGGAAACAACTTGCTCTTGATGTGTAATCTTATAAATGGAAATACGGTGCTGTCTGGGTTTGTCGGGACGCGTTTCCTCCATCTTCAGAGTTTTGTCTGTGTGTATAAGTCTTATCAGGGCCCATCAGGAAGTGTCTCCCCATTGACTGTGTCCCAGTTACTGTAAACAAGTCTCCTCATACCTTGCAGAGTTGTGGAAACAATTCCTCTGCAGTGTTTTGACATAACAGTTTATAGACCCAAATGCACCTCATATATCATCCAGTAAATCTACAGGAAATTGACAAGTTAGACCTCAATCATCTTTTTCTTCTTTCTTTTCCTCTTGTTCTTTCTCCCTTGCTGTCTCGGTGGTCCAAGCTGTTGGATGCGTTGACAGAACAGTTAATACCACGTAGATCAGATTCCTTGTCTGTGCAGGTTTGCACGGGAACCTCATTTAAGACAATAAATATCACATTTCATGTTTGATTGTGTGCACTTTAGCTCAAGGTCAGCCGATTTAAACTCCTACGGGGATATAAAGCAGGTTTATGTGTGTGAAAGAGAGCAGAGGAGAAAGATTTTGTAAAGCACAGATCTTTCTGCAATTATATGAAAAAAATCTGATATGTTCCACAATTGTGGTTTACTTTGCCGCTGGAAAGCGCAGGAGAACTTGGCATGAATGTTAAATCACTGACTGAATTTAATTTCCTTCCATCTGGCAAAACATCAAATCCTGAGGCAATTTTTTAAATAGTTTGAAGCAGTGTCAAAGACGTAGATGCAGAGCAAACAATGTGGTGATGCTCTCACAAACAGAAAATCCCTGAACAGCGAAGGGCTACAATATAAAAACTGGTGTAAAGCAGAGAAGATTAGAGGAAATGCCGAAGAAAGAAAAAGATAAAGGAATATTAGTGAAAGAAACATATCGAATACTGAGAAGAGGAGAGGAAATCCAAGGAAAACAGAATGGAGACTCAAAGAAAGAAGTGACATATGGAAGCAAATCAGCAGATGATATGAGAGCAGAGAGAAAAAAAGAAACATTTTGTCAGGAGTCTGGAGACAATTAGAAAGCTGAACCAAGTAAGAGAAGAAGAATGAAGGGAGGGCATCAGTGCGACAGAGAGTACACTGGCACTCTCTTCTGCAGTCTGTCTGGACTGACATTTTGGGAAATACAGTTATTTGCTTTCTTGCTGAGAGTTAGATGAGAAGACTGACACCACTTTCATATCTGTGTATTAAATATGAAGCCAGAGTCAGCATCTGGTTATCTTAGGTTAGCATAAAGACTGAAAGTGGAGGGAAAACTCAGTTTAGCTCAGTGCAAAGTGAATCCCAGTAGAACCACTAGGCCAGCTTCACCTGTTTTTAGGTAAGATAAGACAAGATAAAACTTTATTAATCACCAGCCGGGGAAATTTGGGTATTACAGCAGCATGTAATAGCAACAGAGACAGAGAAATTCAAAAAACAAAATACAAAATAAAAGTTGACTATATACAGCATATGTACATATTATATAAGTGACTATATAAGAGAAAAAAAGCATACTTTTGTACACTGCCACAAGTGTACAAAAGTATGCTGCCTTCAGATTAGTAATAAAAATAAACAGTGTTAATACTATTGCACAAAAGAAAATATACAAAACTGTGAAAAAAATGTAATATATATATATATAGATAGATAGATAGATAGATAGATAGATATAGATAGATAGATATATCTTTATGTCTTTATGCAAAGCTATAGATAACCAGCTTCTCGCTGTAGCTTCAGACAACATTTTGGGAGATACGCTGCTCTGCTTTCTACCATGTCTATATAAGTTGGAATGAAGCTACAGCCAGCCAAAAGATGGTTTGGTTAGGTTAGCTTAGCATAAACACAGCAATCGGGGTTAACAGCAAGGCAGGATCTTTCTAAAGGTAGAAAAATGTGCCTACCAGCACCTCTTAAGTAGCCTGATGCACCACATTGTTTGTTAAACAGAACCATGTGGGAAGCCATCCTCAGAAACTGTTTGGAAAAGAGTCAGGCTCTTTCAAAAAAAAATACTTGACAGGTGATTGGATGAATCATTTGTCAATCACTGTCTATCATGGGCTAACTTCAACCAATCAGGTTAAGAAATTACATGATGTAGTCGGAGAGCAACACTCTTGCCGAAGCCAGATGAGAGAACAGCAAAAACATCTTTTCCATCAAGAAAAACCTCCATTGCTGTTCTGTGCTTATCTTTCATTAAAGTTCAGATATCACTGATGCTGTAGCAGCATCTGTGCTAACCAACCATTCCATTGCCACAAGCGCAGAACTTGAAGTCTGGCAAGATGGTGTGATCTTGCTAATCCTGCTGCCTCACAGGATATCCTCCAGAGTGGTGTGAAAGAAAAGCAAAGAAAGCAAATAAGCTTATTTACACAATGTTAAACTGTTGCAACCCATTGTCATTCCCAGGTCGTCAAACACCGATGTTTTGTCATGCTCCCATGCTACTCATAAAGACACACAAATTACCCTTTAATGTTTGTGTGAGACCCCTGCAGAAAGATTTTTAATACGTGGTTAATGTTGTGAAACTGGTTTGGTTTAGGCACCAAAAGGTCAAGTTAGCAAATGGTCATGGTTTTCATTTAAGTAAGTGTGTTTCTCATTATATGTGCATTATATATTACGCACAATGTAAGTTAAGTATATTACATAGTTCAACTAACATACGTCATACTTCTGGGTCAAGGTCTTGTGTTTTACCCATCCATTCACCTTGACCCCCTCCCCCATGGACTTTTTTATTGTTTGTTCTACATCACTTTGATGAGTTTGAACATCTAATATTGAGATAGATGGGAGCAGTCTTTGAGGGAGCTTTTTTACAAAGCTGGGATAAACCACATTGGCAGAAAACAGCTTTGAGGGTGCATTTCAGTGTTGACCCAGGGTCAAAACCAGGACTGTGATCTGGTCTCTGTTCATGTTACTTCTGGCTGCTAGCTCTGCCACACTGCTGACCACACTAACCACAGCCTTCTCAGACAGGGGAGCAAGAATTTTGACCTCAGCAGGGAATATTTTCTCAAGTCCTTCCAGAGGTTTTCAATGTCAAAAAGACAAAACTGACGAAAATATAATTTCCACAGAAGGAAGCCACAGTGTTCAGATCGGTCAGAAACCCCAGAACAGGCGTCTTTTTTGGATCCGTTAAAAGACATATCTCCACTGTCTGTATATTTTCAGAGACAGATGAGGTCCAGGACACATTCCTGTCTGCTGCCCTGCTAAATTTTAATCCCAGCTCATATCTCCATTTCTATCAAATATTACAGGAGGAGGTCTTGGCACAGATGTTGGCTGTGTAAAATCCATCACGAGGCATGAAGGAGCACATTATTCAGCATTAGCGTGCCCTTGTGTGTGCTATTACCTGCAGCTCTCAGCAGAATAAATTGTCTTTTCCCTGAATGATATTCTCTACGGAAATTCACATAATAACACATATAGGTGCTGAGTGATAGCAGCATATTTTCCCTTTCCATCAAATACTGTATGTCCACATACGATTTTAAATATTTAACATGATGGATTGGTTATTTTATCTTTTCACTTCCCATTAATAACATTCCAGACAAGGCAGTACTGCCTCTGTAGGGATAAAAAGTCATTTTTCTAACAGAGTGAAATATTTCTGAGTCAAATTCATATGAATCTTTGTTGTCTCAGGAGGGAAACTTGCCAAGCTGTTAGATTAACAAAACAATAGTATCCACAGGCACAATATCAGTTTAGACACAAAACACAAAGAGTATAATGTTACAATGTTAAAAAATCAGACTTAAGATTCAAAACAAAGAGATTTGGATATGTTGAATATATATATACACACACATAATAATAATGTCTAACTGATATACCTGATCCAGGTATAAAATGAAAGTAAAACAAAACTTCCAACAGCCAAAGTGACTCCTTTAAGCAAGGACGCTGGTTGAAAAGGTGCCAATAGTCCTGTTTATTCAGTTTGCTGTGCGTTTCATGCAGCTAAACAAGTAAAGGCAATTGGCATAACATTGCATATGACTACTTTGACAAAAAAAATGATTTTCCGCTTTTCTTTATCAGAAATTTTCACTTGTCACAGGAGGACAAAAAGTCTGCACCTGTGCTTTTTATACCATGACATGTCAAAAGGATTATTGTGATGAATATTTTTCATCATTTTCTGGCATTTAATATAGAGAGAAAATAACCAACAGACTAATCCATAATGAAAATAATTGTTTGCAGCCCTATTTTTTCTGACTGATGATAATTCAGTCCATCTATGTGTTTTTCCCCCTCTGGAGAAACTGCAGGCTTGAACGCTGCAGCATTTTGAACTCACGGACGCTCTGATCATTTATAGTCTCATGAGGGTAGAGCGGAAAGGAAAAACATGTGCTTCATATTGTATGTTGTGATGACAAAGCTTCATTTGTTCAATTTTATTTTTCACTTCATGATGGCAATAAAGCAGGGACAAACCCCTATCACGGAAAAGAGTGAGATGTGTCTGTTTCTGCACGGTAAAGGAACCTTCAGTGTGTTATGGGAGACAAGAGGAGCATTTGCATGACAGATGCATGGACACAAACTTTCCTCAGATCGTGTGCGCTCCGGATAAATGTACAGTACTATGATATAACTGTAGTGGGACATGTTGGTTATTGCTGCTTTCTCACTTTTTCTAAAGCCATCAGCCTCTTCTCTTTATTGAAAGGACACAATTGATATAAGGGTCCCCTCACTCAATGGAAACAAGAGTAACACTGTATCTGTTGATGGTTACCAATCCCCTTCCTGTGGAGCATCTGGTTCACACTCTGTTCATGGTCTCATCGTGTTGAGATGCCAAGAGAGATCGCTACTCTCTCATGGAGCCAATACACCTTGTATTCCACAGTTTTAAATAATGGCTGAGCTGTCTTCCAACATCAGTTTCATTCCATTGATGGGAAGGGAGCTTCTCCCCCTGGAAGATGAAGCTTTAGCAGGGATATTCATCTTAACTCTGGGCCTGGAGGTTGGCAGCAAATGTGAGATGACGTATCCAAAGCAGCTCTGCTACACATGGATCCACTGTCTCGAAAGCAGCGATTTACATTCCTTCCCTCATTTGGATGTTTCTAAAGCGCAAGGTTATTATGTTCTAAACTCTGTAATTAATTTGGACGATGCTACACATCAACTATTAACAGCTGGAAGCCAAAGTACTCTGGAGGTGAAACCTCAGGGGGACTTCTGTGGAAACATCTAAACAGCAGGAATCAAAGACTGGACAACTTGAGCAATTGTTAACAAACTCTAATCTTGATTACTTGTGTTACCGCCAACAGCTCCGCCAGGTGTCGTTACTCTACCAGGTTACAATACTTAAAGGCGAGATTGAGAATGTAGTAAGGGAGACTGGATTATGATTAATGTTAAGAGAGACATTCAGTGTAAACAAACTGAAATCCCTGCAGTTATCATCACACTTTCTCCTGATGTAGTTTGTTGTAATTGTACTGCATAGATCATCAAATGCGAAGGACGTTTTCTTTGATCATTCATCCGATGTTCTTAAAAACTGCAATGCCACACATGTGTCCTTAGTCAAGTTCAATCTTAATTGGTTAGACAAAACACATGGACAAAATGAAAAGAAGACATTAATGGTTATTATATTATTAGTGGCAATTTCAGTTGACCCAAATAAGTGACTTTAGTTGTAGAAGAGGCTGGAGTTGCCATGGATATGGATTGCTACACCTCTATCCTGATTGGACCTGACTGAAAACTCGAGTTGCCTCTTGTCAATCAGAAGGAGGCCACGAAGCCACAAGGTAGCCATGTTAAACAGATCGGTCGTGGGTCTGTGCAGCATTATGTGTGATACTTCAGTGCACCCAGGAAGGAACATTAGGCAGAGAAAATGCACACAGGAAAAAAGGTGAAAAAAACACAAGAGCCACAACAGACTTAGCTCAGAGAGCACAGATGATAGCAAATTAGCAATGCTAACATTAGCATTCGTGGCAGCAAACATGCAATTGTTATTATTGGTCAAAAGGGCAACCTGTTGTCATCCATCACTGTGACAGCAAGTGGTCTTTCAAACTCAAATAACAATTCATGCTGCTTCAAGAGAAGAAAATATAAGTTGGATGTACATTCCTAATTTTCTTGGCAAGGAGGATGGATTCTGCAGCCTGACTTAGAGAAGGCTATAAATAGTACATTAGGTAAGACACAAAGATTTTTTGTGACAACTAAATTAACGTTCACTTGTTAATAGCAATCAGCTGTTAAATTAGTGCTGATCAGATCTGTGTCTACCTGCTAGGTCCAAGTCCGACATTTCTCAGTTCTGCATAGGTCTCAGTCCCAGCTTTCAAGAAATAGACTGTCCGGGTTGGTTCTTGGCAGCACATTTCTGCGTCTTTTTGGGTTCATGACGTGAGAAAACCTCTATTTTGCAGCCAGTTGCTGGCCATTAGAAATAATGCAGGTTTAAGGCACTGCCTCATTGGCTTCACTTTTCAGACCTGGAAGCTTTGTCCACTTATTATACTTGTTACGGTGACAACAGTCACACTCACTCAGAAACGTGTGGAAAACATAAATGCAGAAATAGCCCGCACATTATCATTACTGTTTTTCAATGGCTACAAGGTATCACTACTCCATAGATGATGGTGCAGTTAACATTGCAAGAGGTTAATGTGGCTACCTTAATCGCATCACATAATTAATGTCAGTACTTCACAATATACACTCATACCATGTTACAAATAGTTTTCTATTTGTGCATACAGGCATTCCTCTCTTTACGTAACTCAACAGCTCTATGCTCCCCCTGCTGGAGCCCTCTGGTAACTATTCCTACTCTTACTACTGACGGTGTTAGGATGACATTACAGACATGAAACATAAGAAAACATTAACATACTGTACTCCAACGTCTGCAACTAACATGAACCATAAGATATGATATAATGTGAAAATACTCAAACATCATAACATGAAAAACACTTAACGTGAGGCGATTAAATGTCACTCTATTTCTTTATCTGACTTAACGCTGGTAATGCACATTATTCCATCCGTCACACTTGCACAATCCCCAAGTTGAGGGTGTGAATGAAGGACTTCTAGAGTGGAACTACCTCATCTCACCTTGATCCCTGCCACAGCCAGGTGTAAAATGCGGGTCTCACACTGAGCACATCCAGGTGTCAAAAAACACAGAAAATGACCTTTCCATTCCTGACACTAACCAGCAGCAGGGGAGACTGTCAGGGAAGAAAAACGTCACGGTCATGATCCAGTTGTTCAGACAGGGTTACTGTGTCTAACTGATCTGAAGGGCCACATAGAGTCCAAACCAGCAGCTTTACTGATCTCAGGCCAGGCTTCACTTCAAGCTCCATTTGGCTCACTTTAACACAGGCTGCCTCAGATAAAGTACACTGCAGGTCGGCAGATGAAAATGAACGTGAGATAATGAAGGATTGGAAGAATGATGAGAGAGTAACACAGTGGTGACGCAGACAGGCCGGCGAGCGCTGTGAAACTCGAGTGTTGTCTTAATACACAACAAAGGACCCATGTGTTATTCTCTTCATTATTAGAACAGCAGTTCTGCCATTTGTGCAATAAATCTCCCCGTATAAACCAGTGGATAGTCATTCAACCACAGCTGAAGCAACGATTATGTCCACAGCGGTATTAATTTCAATTTTTAAAGATTTGGTTTGGCATCATTTGTTAAAGCTTGCCATTATGGAGCATAACTGAATTAAAACAGATGAGCTCAGTCTACACAGCCTTCTCTGCTTTGAGGAATGTTTCATGATCTGATGTAGAGCATCTTTCCCACCATAACCACAGTAGATTTTGGGTGATGTTATCTCCATCTCAAGTGATTCAGCATGCCCTGTGAAATACATCAAAATAGGAAAAAAACAGGGGTGGGAGACACAGTGAGTTACTGCTGTGTAAAACTGCTGTGCTTGACATCTGTGTCAATAAAAAACATCAAACCGCCCGCTAAGCATGAAATGTCTATGATTTGCAGGTGGACACATCTAGACAGTATAAACTGGTTTAAAAGGGGAAAAAAGGTGCAAGATATGTCTAAATACATTTAGACTTTTCAAAAGCACTGGTTTAACCTTGACCTCTGGGTATGTTCTGACCTGCAGATCAGAAAAATGAATTCTTACTGCAGTTTCTGTAAGTAACTTGATGACAAGGTTTTATGTCTGGACACACTGCAGCTCTGAAAAGTCAAACTGAATATATCATGATTATCCAGTACCTTCAACTTGAAAAACAGCAGCACATAGCTTGGATTTTTTTTTTTGTTTCGCTCCTGCTTTCGCCTCTCTACAGACTTGAAACCAGTAACCCCTGTTTACCAGATTCACAAACTGACAACGTGCTTCATGGTCAATAGGTAACCGACTTCTGTTAGCAGCCAGCTTTTCACATGATTGCCATAATTTAAAACGGGTCAAATAAGCCCACTGACCTGTTAGAGCCTCCGCAATTTGCAACAAACAGCCCCATTAAAACATCAATGGGGAGCCATGCAGGCGCTTCAGTGCTTCATTAAGGTGCTTTTAACCACATCAGTGTGGCTTCAGCTGTGCAGCACAAGCAAAAACACTTTTCTACCACAGAGACCGGAAATACAATGCATGAAAAACACATTTACTACATAATAAAAGACGAGTGTTATTAAGCCAAGTTGTGGAAAAAAGTCAAACAGTGTCCAGCTTCAGAGAGCTGCTAATGCAGTAGTTGATTGTTATGCTATGTTATATACAGGTTTTTCAAACCTGTTCAAAATAGGTGATTGACTCCTTTGCCATTGTCAGTAGATGAGTTTGCCTCTGTGTTTTTTGTCTGGTGTGTCATGTTTAACATCACAAACGTGAAAGCAGTTTGGAGGCCACTTACAAAGTAATGGTGGTTACTTTTATGACATGATGATGATGATGATGATGATGAGATGAAACAGAGTGCAGCAAGTTGACAATTCAGTCTGATATCAGGCGATAGCCTATTTATGCACTAACATCTGGAAGATCATCATCAAAGGGAAAAGGCTAAAAAACTGTTTCTCTCACTGCCAACCGGAGCTGGAGCTGACACGTACCCATGACTATAGAAGAGTCATTTGAATGATTTTAACCTTTCCCTCTGAAGACAAAAGCCAGCTGTTAGTGGGTGTTAGTGTTTTTTGCGTGAAAGAGGCTTGTTTGCTGGAGTAATTATGACAGTGTGAGGGAACAATGAAAATATTTCAGCCACATCAATTACTTGACTGCAACAACCCAAAAAGAAGGGGAATGAAAAGTGTGATTTTGTGTCAGAATGTGTTGCCATTGTGTGTTGCGAGGGGATCAGGAGGCCCCTGTTTCACAGAATGGAGATGGGGTCAAAATGCTTGAAAGCTCAGGGAGAGAAATATAATATAAATATGGTAAGAGACATGATGTTGCTTTCAGCAGCAGACTCAAAACACTTCCAACAGACAATGTGTAAACCAGGGGTCCTCAACTGCATCTGACCAAGGGACTGAATTTCTCGAAGCAGACACTGTGGACTTTCAAATTTTTAAAAATTGTACTTATTTAGGCCTAATTGGCCTATTATTGTTTGATATGTTAATGTTATTTTTCTGAGTTTATATCAGTGTGAACAGACTCCTAAAAACATGGAAAATCCATGTTTTCAGACCTCTACCAAAGATGCAGTCAGTGTTCAGTACAAAACCACTGTTCATCTAATGAACGAGCCTTTATCTCAACTAAGAACTCCTCTTCAGGATTCCAGGAAGCAAACAAAAGTTGTCAGTCTGAGACTCAATACAACTGTTGACCAGCGTAAATACACACAAGTGATGCCTCTTGCGTCTAATAGACAAGCTCATTGATTCTCTGTCAGCCTCGAAAGTAACTCCAGTAGTACGGTCAGCTCACTGCTGCCTGGGAGCTGTGAGGTTTGATGGTGGGTCCACGGAGTGGAGAGGATGGAGTTGGATCAGAATCTGATTCTGTGGAGTGGGTAAATTGGAATTTTCTGATTTTTGGCTTGTTGCCAGAGGTCGGTAAGCTAATCAGTTATCCCTCAAAGGACGAACTGGGCCTTAGACACGCACATTTTCTGAATTTATTAATATGTTGTGAGGCGAGTGGACCTGACTGGGGTACACCATCAGTATCTCAACCACTGCAGCGTAAACTCCAGAGAGCTGCAATGTGAGCCTAATGTTTCCTCACAAGGGCCACTGATGATTTACTAGCAGTCCTAAAACTGTAGTCACCCAATGTTTTTTAATGACTGAAAACAAACAGCTTAAAAGGAAAAGATGTTAATAATTAGGCCACTGTTGTTGAAACTAACACAGAGTTCATAAACATGTAATGAGAGCAGTGGAGTGCGGCTGTGAGGAGCAGCAGTGTTTAGACACGGGTTGTCATTCTGAAATGAAATATGCAAAAGTCTCAATCATGTAGGTGACTTTCATTTGGCAACTTACATGTGTTTATTCATTCATATGCATCTTTAAAGGAACAGTTTGACATCTTAGGAAACACGTTTATTTGCTAATTCTGATGCAAACTGACGCAAATGGCATTTTACTGGAAACTGCAGTGATCTGCTTAAAAACTGGCAAAGAAAAAGGTCACAGTGGTGGGACAGAGTGTTTGCAGTGGACGAACATCTGTGGAGAAGATCTCTGTTAGACCGTCTGAGATTCAAACAAACATGAAGTGCTGCTTGTACGTTGCAGGAGAAAGTGCAGGTTGCTTATTTACACAATGTTTGGTTTCAAGCAGGGTTACATGCAAGCTAAGCTAACCGGCTACATAATTAGCTGGTTCATAATTAAACCGTCTTGACAGTGGTATCTTCTCACATAATTCTCAGCAAGATCCCAAAATGTCAAACTATTCCTTACTTGAGTTTGGTTTATTATCTAAGACAGCAGAATAGTATCCGACTTTCAGCAATGTGGGGCCAAAAGAGTGCAGCGTAACAAGGAGCAAAGTGTTATTTTCTAAGGAAGTGATGTGGTAATGGGAAAGATAACGACAGCACTGAATGCAGGCTGAGAGAGCGACCTGTTTGTTCTTTACCTTGCCGACCTCGTGCTCTTCTCCAGGATTCTTTTGAACAGAGCAGAAGCAGCAACAGTTTGATGTTAACCCATCAAATATGCTGCAGCTGCTGATATATGATACATATACCTGCTGGGATAGCGCTGATTCATTTTTCAAGTCGTAGATTATTGCGTTTGATCTCATGGATTCACTCCCCCTCTATACACACTGGATTAATTAATCCCCCTAAAACCAAACTAACGACATGCTTTGCGACCAATAAACCATGTCACACAGGACCGATGTGTGGTAATGATTTGTTTTGTTGTGAGCGGTTAACTAAAGTTTTGCATTTGATGTGGTCTGTTTATGCCATTACAAAAGAGCAGATGCTGGGGAGTCAAATGAATATTGTTTTTTCACATTATGTTTGCATTTGCAATCGGTCAGCGGATTTTTGTGTATAATAAGCATAAGTTTAAGTATACAGGGATGACCTGATGATATAAGAAACTCTGCTGTCATCTTTAATGACTTTAAACAACCCTGTTTCTAAACAAAGATGTGACGCTATGTAAAAAGTAAAAGCAGAAGCAATCATTTGAAAACAAATGGTGTGTACCAACAACAGATTTACAAAGCGTTGCATGCAGTAACATCCTTTAAACAATCATGTGTTCACAAAGTGGTGAACCTCTCTCCATCTTCGCTTGTGAACGACTGAGGATGCTCCTTTCACACCCCATCATGATGCTATCACCTGTTACCAATCAACCTGTTTACCTGTGGAATGATCCAAACAGGTGTTTTTGGAGCGTTCCACAACTCTCCCAGTCTTTTGTTGCTCCTGCCCCAACTTGTTTGAAACGTGTTGCTGCATCAAATTCAGAATAAGCAGATATTTACAAAAATCAAAAATGAAGCTGATAAGGTCAAACAGTAAATATACTGTCTTTGTACTGTTTTCAAGTGAATATATGTCAAAAGCAATCAGTAAATTATCACATTCTGCTTTATTTGTGTTTTTCACAGCATCCCACCTGTCTGGGTTGTACAGTACCACTGGCTCAATCATGTAATGAGCAGCCAAAGTTATTTAAAACTCTACAGATTTGATCTTACAGTCTTTGTGCTCCAGTGTAAAGGTTGCTCCTCCACAGGCCTTCCACTCTCTCATCCATGCTTTTAATCTGACAGCAGAAAAAAGACTTGAAGCCCCACTGGTTTGCTTCAATACCCACACGTCTGAGCATTTTTGAAGTCCAAATCAATCGTCACGCCGAAGCAGGGAAGATTAAAAATCACACGCTGAAAGTTTATGTTACACAACTAACAAAGAAACTTTGATTAGAAAAACTGAGGCAATAATAGAACAGATGAGAAACATTTCCTGTCTCAGCTCTGAGGAGGAAAACATCTTTTTTTGTGTATCCCAGTTACCCTCTAAGAGCATCATCATCGTGTTCCATGTGGGTGTTATTTAACACTGTTAGTTATATAAAAGTCAACATTGCTACAATTATTTTTCCTACTAGGCATATTGATCCTGGAATTGTTGATGTTCATGCTAGGCTGCTTTATTTCATAGGTGGCAGGAATGGAAGTTTTTACCATTTTATTTCTCTGTTAACTTATTGTCACAAACTCTCAAATGCAGCTGGTGCTACAACTGTTATCACAACTGGCTCAGGTCAGTGGGATACATGTGTCGTGCAGTTATCTCAGGTTTAGTGGCAGTTTACTGGTTACAGCTCTTTGCGTGTTTTCAGTGTTGGGTAAGTTCCATTTATCTTATTAAATGCATTTAGTGACATTTGATTAATGTATTCATCCCATTCCATTCAAAAAACTTCTAACTTAAAAGCTAATTACTCAACGGCATTACAATGCTTTAATTACTCAGTACAGCTCAAAGGTGCCTTTTGCTCCAAAGGACTGTTTACCTGAATGCAACCATGTTGAGGTCATGAACAGTGACAGTCCCAGACCAGAGTCTTCATGAAACTGAACCCTGCATCGCACTCCTAGTAGGACAGAGAACAAGCTGACCCACAAATGTTAAAGTAGCCATGTTACAGGAATAAATAACTGTGAGTGTAATCGCTGAATTTCTCATTGTAAGAAGTGCATCACTGCCTAACTCTGCCTGTTTTTTTTAAATTAGCTGTGCTACTCATTTCACCTGCAGGAAGCAGCAGATGTACCCCCTGAGGGAAATAACTGCCTTGGAGGACTATAAACACACTTCAAAGAAACTTAATACATACTCACAAATACACACACTCGCTACACACTCCAATCACTCATCCCATCATATTTCAGGTCACATCCACTAACCCAGTTTTCATGGCGACATTAAAAAGTGGGACTCTGACTCTGACTCGAGAGGAAACAATTAAATTCCTCAACGAATTCACTCTCTGAGCTGGAACGGCCAGAAACTGCCGAGCTTTCTCCATATGCGCTGCACACATGGAGCAGATTTTAGGCATAACTTCATCAAGCCGGCGCTCCATTCCTAACAGATGTTTTCTCCCGTGGACTCCACAGTACCTGCATCAGCACACAGAGGGGAGGAAATAAATCCCAGGAAGCGTATACACTCTGGCCACTGTAGCTGTCAGTGGGTTAATCAGACGGAGCAAGCTATATAAATATCCAGCACAGTGCCATGCCTCGCTGTGTCAGCTTCGTGTCAGGAGGTTGAAGGGGAGGGTTTCCTTCCAACAGGAAACAAAGAATCTCACAGAGCTCCCCTGACCCGAGAACCTGCACTCAGAGGGGTTCATTAAAAGAATATCCTCGGCTGTATTTTGTACATGGGCCTGACAGTAATGCTGCAGCTGTTGTTATTAATGACCGTGCAACTCTCTAACATCTAATGTGTATTGGAGGCTGATGGATGAGTACAGTGATATACAAGCACATGTAGTTCTTCTTCAGGTCCAGTTGTCACTCAGAGTCTGGGGATAACTTGTTCAGAGATAATTTATGCTCTCTTCGGTTCTGGAAAAATCCTCGATGAATGTGAAAGCGGTATGTGGGCTGAGAAGAACTCCAGCCACGGATTTTTGGTCATGAGTCATTTTGAGCAATGTCAGCCATTAATCTGACACCCTATCAGTATCTCCTCCACTCTTAGGTGACCTGTTAAATCTTCTTCAAGTCAAGTTAGATTTATTTCTGTCGGCTGATAACAAATCCCGGTGGGCTTTCAAAGTCCACGAAGAGGAGGCCGAGCCCTTTCTAAAGATAATGTAAAAGATAAGGGGAAAGCAAACAGGAGAAAAAACCCAAAGGACGTATGAGGAGAACTTGTCAAAATATTGTAAAATGAACAAGTCATGCAATCAAACAAGTCATGCTTGTGGCTCTGTGAGGCAGCACAGCGTTACTTAGAGCTAAATACTAACATCAGCTTGCTAACCTGCGGCGTGTGAAAGTGCAGTTATTACAATTCATCCTGAGAAGAACATCAATGTCTGTTCCAGGTTTCATAGCAATCCAATATTTGTTGAGACATTTCACTCAAAAGCACAAATGTGAACCTCATGGTGGCAATCCATCCAGATGTTATTTAGACTGAGCGACCAACACTGCTGCCGGCATCGGAAAATCAATATAAAGTGGTGACAGCGGAAATTCAAAATACTGCAATAAGGGCTTCAATACGTCTGTGTGAGAGGGTACAGAGCAGCAGCAGACATCCCTGACGATCTCACCACATCTAAAGACTGTCATATTCTTTTCTGTCATATTCTAGGCTTCCTATTCACCAATCCATGACATACACACACACGCACACACACACACACGCACACACACACACAGCTCAGAAAAAAACATTCAGCTCCAAAATACAGTGGAATCTGTTCTGGGAAATGTTTACTCTGACTGCTGGAGGAGCTTTCCAGTGAGAATATCTGCGGACATTACAGGGTGAATATGATACGGCTCTAACACAGCCAGGAATGTCACGGGCGTCTGCACATATAGAATGTCAACACAGCAGCACGCACACATGTCACAGACACACACAAGTCACCAGAACTAATATGGCTCGATCTGCCAGAGAAAACCAAAGCAGCAGGGGAGACCGCCCACCGCTGTGTACCCCATCAAAAACATGTGTCTGGAATACTGTATCAATCTGATCCACAGCGGTTTGAAATCTTCCAAATTGACACCAAATTAAATTCTCAAAATGAATCACAGCAAACCGTGTGAGAACTAAATAGCCATCTTGGGGGTAAGGAAGTTCGATTCCAGATTTCTCCGCTGTCGCAAACAGCATGAGCTGCCTGCAGCCTGCAGCAGGGGAGCTCGAGTGCAAAGTGTACATAATCTGCAGTTGTTCGAGCAAACAGGGACATCATGTCTGTTTGTGTGCTGTCATACCTCCGTACATATGCAAACCAAATGTGCTCAGAAGAGAAGACAGTTGTAGAAAAGCTTTCAGAGGAGGAGGCAGACACGTCTTTAAGGGGCCAGTTTCAGATTAGGACTTTCTTTGAGGGTCGAAGTTCGAGGGTATGAGTTAAAGCAACTATAACGAATATTTTTATGTTAACAACACATCACATGATTGAGATGGGGGTGACTCATCGCAGCAAACTACAGAAAATTAACACCAGACTCCCTCAGCTCGACGGAGCTTTATAGCTTCTTGTAGAGTCTTTAGGGATTTCTGGCCTGCAGCTTTATTGTTTTGGTTGACTCTCACTGCTCTCAGAGTTGCTGTTGTTCCAGACTCAACGGGCAGCAAAACACTCTGAAACTCCACTGTGGACTGCCTGCCCAGCACCAAACAGCACACAGACAAGCAATTTGCAACTTGAGAGCCAGATATGACTTTCAGGAGTTGGTAGAGACAAAAAACAGAGTTAAAAGAAGAGCAAATATTTGACTTATATTCATCAGGTCAATGTAAACATGACTCCAAATGAATGACAATGCTGCTATATGCCTGATGTGTAAATAAGCCACTGTTTGCTAACTTAAAAGGTGATATGTAAGGTGTCACTGTTTCTAGCTTGTTTCTTTCTTAGGGAGTTCAAGCAGGCACAGAAGGTCTTAACAAGTAAAAGAGCATCTGCCAATTTAACACATGAAGTTTAGTTTACTTGTCACAAGGAATGCAGCAGTATAATGTCTTCTGCGGCTTTCCAACGTTTCAAAAAAACACGCTTCATGATGTGATCAGGGTGGTTTCGACTGCACGTTTTTTGAAAGAGATCGAAATTCAGTAGGCAGATTCAGCTTCACTTGTACTATAAAAATCCAGCACACAGAAGAAACTAATGACCTTAATGATGGCTCTGTTCCAGCAATTATTGTCATGCAATGCAAAACCAGTTTTCTCATGAGTTACACCTGGGTTTGAGAGATGAAAGTGTCTGCTGTGGAAAAACTCGACATCTTTCTTGTGCACGCCCCAGCATGGGAACCGCAGCTCTGGAAAGTCCACAGAACATGCAGTCATCAGTTTTCATGGGGATTTTTTTTCTTCAGAAAAAAATTAAGTTACGCTCCGAAGAAAACTGATCCAGAAGATGCTTTTAATGTAATTTTTAAATGCTCTGACAATCACAAAACATTCATATCTGTTGTATTGGTACAACATGGAAATAAATGGTGAAATAAAATCCAAGTTGTCTGCATCATGACAAAAAGGTGAGTTTTGTTTTGTTTTTGTGTAAATTTTGGGTGAACTAACCCTTTAAATGGGCTTCATGCAGAAGGTTGGTTTCATACATTTTTAAAATCAGCGAGCAAAAAGTCCTCACTCAGTCAACTGTGTATTTTGGATGTTTCCAAAAGTCTGCATAGTGACCTCACACACACACACACACACACACACCTACAGCCCAGGGCTTGGCTGGGTCACTGACTGGGTCGACTAAATTCTAAAGTATGATCATCCCGCACATCCTGCACACACTCGCACGATCAATATCTGTGTGTGTTTGACAGTGTGTGCGTGTGTGTGTGTATCTCATCACACTGAGGATGTTTAAGAGATAATGATTAACACTAAGCTTGTGCAAAGTGCTCGTTTCAGTATTGACGGTTTTAATGTGTTTATAAGTACATCCATACTGCCCCTCACACACACACGCACACACACACAGTGCTCTTCAGTCTAATTAATTAGTGTGGGCTGACTCATTCACTCTGACTCCGGTTCTTTCACAGCATTGCTGCTCTTATTGTAGGTTAACTGCGGTAATGGAAAAGCTTCATTTACATTTCCGCCTTTTCCATTTACGTGGATGTTAATGTCTTTTTAAACACTGTTGTGGGTCAGGTAAACAGGGTCATCTGCAGTACCGTCATAACAAATTCAGAGGTCAGGATGTTTGACACATTGCTTCCATGTGAGCCTCAGACATAAAATAAGATCTCATCCCTGATGCCTTGATCAGATTATCTGTAATAATGTCTTTGTGTCCCCAATTTTCAGATGGTTACTTCACAAAGTAATGAAAAGCTTCATATGCCATGTAAATGAAAATGATGGCAATCAGCAGCCTTTATCAGCTACAAAAGAGGCTTTACAATCAGCAATTCGATAATCACCACTTTAAAAGCAACTTGGGAAAAAGAACATTGCTGCAAAGAGGCTAAATCACTTGGTTTGTAACTTGGATTGGTTATGGATTAAAATATACATAAATAATTTGTTATTTTAACCACAAATTTCTTGACAACAGATTTCTTTGACAAAGAGAATTTAAATGAACCTGCAGAAATGAAACGATTGACCTAATGCAATATGAC
This sequence comes from Chelmon rostratus, assembly GCF_017976325.1. Taxonomy (NCBI): domain Eukaryota; kingdom Metazoa; phylum Chordata; class Actinopteri; order Chaetodontiformes; family Chaetodontidae; genus Chelmon; species Chelmon rostratus. Next base: position 13,329,173 of record NC_055672.1, on the reverse strand, counting down.
ACATATTGTTTGCATTATGAGACCTCGTCAATAAGGCTCTACCTTCTCTTGTTGCTGTGTGTATTTCAGACAGGCAACAAGTCTGACAGCATCAAATCCCTTTTCTGCCTCTGCTTCATTTCACCTAAACACCACAGAGGAGGAAGCTACAACAAGCTTTGATGGCTTACTGACGGCGTTTTATCTTTGTTGTTTGATGGTTTGATCGCAATCTGTTTCAAATTCTAAAAAATAAACCAAAGTTTAGTAACTCTTGAACAAGTAACTTGCAACATGACGCAACAACAAAACCAAACCGCCCAGTTCTTACCACAATTCACTGAAATTAGGATATTTTTGTTCATTTTGGATCAGTTTAGTGCTTCCCAGTCACGCCTTCAGCTGATTTCACAATGATGTATTTTAGAGTAAATGTTCAGATACGACTGAAAAAAGAAAACATTCAGTCTCACAGGACTGATCATCTCTGGGTGGATGCATAAGGATCCAGTTAAACATTTCAAATATGAAAACATCAGTGCAGAACAATAACAGAATCTTATTTCTGATATACACAAATATTTGCTGTTGAAACAGCTATCACAAAGTCGAATTTTAATACACCATAACCTTCATATTCAGACAAACCTGAAGACTGGCTGAAACCAACAACGTGAACAAACCACAAGTGCCGTTATTCCAACGGCACATTATTCCGAAACCCCAGTAGTCTGAAAATGTCCAATGGACCAAAAGCCTGTTATTCTGAAAACAAACGGCCATGGCACCAAAGGCCCGTTGTTACAAAAATACACACTTTGCAATCACCAACTTCCATGCGTAACTTAGCTGACGTAACTAACTTGTAACCCAAACATCTTTTCCTACACCTCACCAAGTGGCCTTTGTGCATAATCTTAACCAAACTGCAACCATTTAACGATGTAACCACATGTTTATTATTGTTACTATGATGACAATGGTCATCTGACGTAGGCCACCTGACTTTGGCCTTTCCTGCAGGTCCAAATACACTAAGATATTAAGGGCAAAAACTCCAGGGAGAGTGTGCATTTTTAGGTCAGTGGACTTTTGTTTTCAGGATAATGTGCTGTTTAATGGGACTATTTGGCTTTCAGAATAATTGGCCGTCGGAACAATGGGCAGTTCCCCACCGGGGCACCACCCCCACCTCCATATGGGTGAGGTATATTATGTGTTTGGGTTTTTTTGCTGCCACGCTACACCCCGCCTCTCCCAGTCCCTGTTCCATGCACTGTCTTTAATTTTTGCGAGCAGCACAAGCTTTCCAGATGGTTTCCTGTAATATCTTGTCTTGTCTGTAGGTCTGTCGATCTGCTGTGGCAGGAAGGTTTGGACCGGATTCAGACAGCCTCTCCAGCATGAGCTAAATATAGTTCAAATGCAGTTTTCAAACAACAGCAGCACTTACAAAATGTGGTTTTGTCATGAGTGATGACTCTGTGCTGTCAGTGTCATTATACTGATGGCTGAAGTACCTACATTTCTTAACTATGCTGTTTTCAGACTGTCATATTTTTTACCGACCAAACGTCATATTGCACCGCCAAGATGTGATTTAGAGTGTTGCAAGTGCATTATGAAAGTCTTTTACACAAAAGTGTAATGCTCTGGCTGCATTACAAATGCATTGCCTGCATAACTTAAGAAAATCACATTGTAACAGAAAATTATTGTCAATCCTGCAAAAGGATAATGATGACCCAACAGCGTATTATTAAATTAAATCAGTTTCATCAATTTCTCCCTGAATTCCATCCATTAATTAATATATAAAACTTGTGAGATTAATTTCAATGACATTATTATTATTTCTCATTAGCATTTGTAATGACTAATGACTGCTTGAAAGAAAAAAGGTTCCCCCCATCAAAGAAGTTTCCTCGGGCTACAAGACTGGACTGTTCCTACCAACATGCACAGAATTTTTAGGTATCTGACAGTCAGAAAGAAGCATAAACCTTACGACTGAGTCAATAATAAAACATGTTGCGTTTAAAAGGAGGAAAAACATGCAGAGTTTGGGTGAGCTCTTGCATGGAGAGGTGTGGGCAGCGTGGACCGTGTCTGAACTCTATAAAACAAAGGTAACTTCAGGTAAAGCTGTTAATTTACTGGCACAACTCATTCGGGCGACACACCACCGATGTTGCAAATATCAAACAAAAAGGGATCTTGACAAATCAAAGACTATATGAGTTTATCTGTCGCCTGTCAACACCAACTGACCCAGACTGGAACAGACCCGGTCCAAGTCGGTCCCATCAGTCATCACACCCAAATATTCATAACTCAACAGTTCTGACGTGTGGCCCGTCTTAAAAGGAATCTGTCTCAATTTATTGACACAGTCGCTCATAAGAATTCAAAAGCTCATCTTGATTAATTTGATATATGTGCACTTGACAGACGAAGCCTTTGCTCAGCATCAGGTCACTTACTTTTAACAATGAGGTGAAAGTTAATGAATCATTGAGCACATGTGCACATTTAGATCATCCATGTGTGCCGGAGTGAACTGGGTCTTCATGGAGCTTCGTGTATGTGGGCATATTGACTCCAGGGACAACTCTGTCAAGCCACCCTCATTAACCCAGAGGAGTCATGAATGAAACTCACACAGGAGGAATCCACAAGGATCCACTCTGTCAAACATGAAGTATTATCAAAGATACTTAAAAGCACTTGAGGTGCTGATAGAAGATAACTTACAGAGGTTGTAAGAGGACGAATGCTCTGTTATTTTAGAGTGTGACTCAGTCTGCGAGCATATCTCTGCTAGTGGTAAGAATGACTGAGAACTGGGAATGTGGCCAAATTACTTACAGCTGCAATAATCAATATTTTCATACCAACAATGGATCAAATGACTGCATGTAATGCGAAAGGTGTCACTTGACGAACCCACAGCGAATTATCACTGGACTCTACAGTTCCTCTCGGGTCTTTGTTGCATGTTTCAGCTAATTGCTCTGTTGTAAAATCTGCATCTTTGCTGTTCTGGTTCACTCTCATCAACCTTATTCACAGCAGCAGCAAACAGCGGTGGGTTTTTTGTCCTGCACCAAAAGACAGATAAAGTTAATAACTAGCTGGTGAATGAGGAGCATGTAGTATCTGAAGTGACAGAAATGTCAAGATTCAAGATTGCCTTTATTGTCATTGGGCATGGACATGTCAACGAAATTTGCATTGCAATCCCTGTGTTAGAAACAAAGATAATAAGAAAGATAATAAAATAAAATAAAGATAGTCGAATAAATTAAACCAACATGCAGTAAAAATATGCGTAAATGCAATACAAATATACCAGAAAAAAAAAAATATTAAGACAATAAAAATATACCAAGAACAGCTGAGTATATACTAAAATGTGATATCCCCTCAGGAGTTGGTGGAGACCAAAACAGAGCAAATAGGAGGGTGAAGTTTGGACTTGCATTTGTTTGTTTGGCCAGAAATATGACTCTAAATGAATGTCAGTGTCAGCTTAACTTATTATAAAGACATTCGTAATCACCGAGTACTTTGGTACTCCCAGATTTAGCCCTGTTGCAGTCTGTATTCATAGATTATAAATATAAATATCATAATATATATGGTGAGCATGTCAGCAAACAATTGGTTGTTTACACATTGGCCACACAGCCAGGCTTTGGTTTGCAGTCATGTTTGTGTCCACCTGATGAATATAAGTTATGTTTTGGTGCTGAAGGGGTAGTGTACAGTGGGTTTTTAAAACTTTTTTGGCTGAAAACAGCAGCCTTCCACCACTGAGATGCCAAAACCCTCTGAGTCCTGAGGTGGAACAGACGAATCGGGTGATAATCCTCTGTGGGTTCGCCACTGTGAGCTTCACCTTGAAAAATGCATTTAAGTGGTTGCAGGTGCACATGCACAACATGTATGGTTCCAGCCCTCACTGACAATCAGTACTGTGCCTGGCATTTGCATTTGGGTTCACAGCATTCACCTGATGAGACAAAAAAGGAACATACATAACCCCAGAGCCAAATCCGGATTGCTCTGGTGAAACGCCCTTTCTTTTCCTCTCCCTCTGCTTCTTCATCTGTTTTTTATTTCCTACACACACACATGACCAAACGAACACATCACAGACAGCGGAAGTGGAGGAATTCCCAAGTGGCCTCAAGCCAAAAAACTCATCTCTCTTAAAATGAGCTCCCCATCACTTGCCTGGGCTTTTGGAAGAGTAATATTCTGAATCCCGCATGCCAGGACACACGGCTCCCTCAGCTTTACACATCTCCACCAGGCTCGAGAGGCACGGCCCTCATTAGCTGAGTGTTAAATATTTAACGCTCCCCAAACTACAGAGAGCGAAACAGTGGGCAAGAAAGAGAAAGAAGAAAAACGTGCAGTAAACTTGACGCAAACACTGTGTTGTGCGTTGAACTCGTACCCAGCAGATGACGTAGTTTGAGAATGTTTTTGCACACAAAGTCAGCTTTATAGGGAAAATCAAGAATTATATGTTTACTTTCTGTCCTCTTTCTGTCTGGTTTCTTTTATCCTTTTTAATGAAACACCCCAGAGAGAACAGGCTATTGGCATTTTTGAAGTTTAGAACACACACACACACACACACACACACATGAGTTGTGTTTCCATCCCTTCAGGGGACATTACACATTCTTGGAGTCTTAACGAGTCTTCACCCTAAATGTCTTGATTTATGTTGTGGGGACTTGGGCGTTTTGTCCCCATAAGGAAGGCAAGACCTCACAGTGTGACTGTGCAAACAAATATACATGAGTAATACACATCAGCACGCACACACAAACACACACTTGCATCAGCTCCTCAACATTAACATTAATGCATTCAGCGCTATCATCTCTTTCAAACGCTAAACTCAGTGATGCCTGGTGTACAAATCTATATTCACAAATAAAGCTTTTCTGTGATGTATTTAAAAAATGCAGTTAATTTACATAATACACACAAAAATAAGCATGCATTAACACAGTCAAATGCAGGCATGTGGAGCTTTTTGTGAGTTCAAACTGCATATGCCACACATAACCCTTTGAAAAAGGTTCAAACCAGCAGCTTTGCAAAGTCAGATTTGCTTCTCAAGCTTCGTCGCCTCTTACTCCATGTGTCTGTCTCCTTGTTTTTCAGTCTGCCATGAGAGGAGCAGCTGCCTGAAGGCAGGCTTTGTTAGTGGCATATCGTGAGTGCATCATGACCCCCCTCTAATATAATCAGTGAATTACAACAGCATCTAATGGCATTAGGACCTGGTGACACTCATTGAGTCCACTTAAGTCCTTGCATGTCTCAGATTCTAGAGAGCTGGAGCAGGGAGCTAAAAGAGTGACAGCTGTCCAAACAGCACTGCTGCCTGGTGAGACGGCAGAATTACAATGAGGAGTCCTCACACTGAAAAATCTGCACTCCAAATCTGTCAAATTCTTCAAAGAGGATCTCTCTTATCTCGTCTTGAGGCACCTTCGGGATCTTTAGCTCCGATAATCTGTCTGAAGGGGATTTTTAAGGAGTTTAAGTGAGTTGAGCTCCATTTTGTCAGATTCAAAATTTAACATATTTGTCCAAAATGCAAATCTGAATCAGAAACTTCAGAGACAGAGGAGTGCTCTTGCTTTGCCTCCACACTTGGACTTTAACAGATGACTATTTATCACTATGAATTAATCTAATGATTATTTCTGCTACCAATCATTTGATCTGTAAAAATGTGGAGAATTTTCCAGAGCACAAGGTGACATATTCAGAACAGTCCAAAAACAAACATATTCAGTTTTACTAAAAGGTAAGACAGGGAAATGCTGCAAATTAACATTTAAGTATCTGGAACCAGCAAATGTTCGACTTTTCTGTCTGAACACGAATAAGAAGCTACAACCACAGCATCGTTGTAGAAAGATGAAAAGATACTTTCCTGAAATCTTCCTGTTGATTTAACAATTATATTAAGGAAACAAAGACGAGTCTACAGGCGTGCAAGCAGCTTTCTGAGGCTGTAATCAGGCACAGCTGTGCTTTACAACTAATTGCTAACATTGTTAGCTTAGTTAACATCATGCTAGCATAGTTGGCAATTAACTTTCTGTCTATTGACTAATTGGTTCATGTGAAGCTCTTTTAAGGTCACAGTGGGAACTTCAGACCCCAGCTGGTTGTGACCGCAGCGCAGGGGGACCCAGCTCCAAGCTCTGAGGCTGAATTTTAAGCCAAAAACTGCAGTTCCACAAACGGCCACTTGGGGCTGGCTCAATCCACATTGACCTCCATATTAAGGAGAAATAAACATGCTTACAGCCTGGAACAAAAAAAAAAACGTTTTTTATAGCTAATTTCCCTGCTCATGAGAACCTTTTAAACAACTCACTAACTTAAAATACGTTCAAGCTTATTTAAGATAAGCATGTTTTGGCAAACACCCTTCACTTGGCCCGCCACAGCTCCACCCACGCTCCATCTCTTTGTCCATTGTTGAATTAGCTGGGAGTTTAGCAGGGTCAGACATCACTAAGATGTCACTGAGCTTCACAGTGGCTATACAGCCTGTATTCTCTACATTATGTTATGACTGGCTGTAGCTATAATTAGCCAGTGTTCATAGCCATGGGACGGCTAGCTGTGGTCATTGCTGTTGCTGTGTTTATGGCTGTGGCCATGGCTGTGACACTTTTAAAGAGCGTGACACTGGCCTGGCTGTGCAGGCTGACTGTTGTGGTGAAGCTATTCCTTGTGGTCCATTGGCAACACATCTCTCGTATGCGATAGAAGCGCTGGGTCCAGATCCAAGTGGCTTTACGATCTTCTTCTTTCTTGGCTAATTGGAGAAAAAAAGAATAGTCACAGTACAGCTACTGTAGCCATATAGCATCATAGAAACAACCACAACAGCAGCTGTAGCCCATAATCATGTCCTCAGTTACAGGGTCAACCATAATTCAACCCACAGTGAGGCAGAGCAGCTGCAGCTGTGCTCGCAGCCAGTGGCTGCGCACTGAGCGCACGGAGCGCAGTCTTTTGTAAGGAGCTGTAATCAGCTATGGATGCATGATGTAAAGTGTCATGTCATCCTCTGTTTTATCTGCACAAAGTTTCACTAAACCGACAGCTCTCCCAAGGACTGGACCGACCCAACAACTGTTCCTAAGGATCAGGAGGAACACTAAAGTTTTTACAAGTTCAGAAATACAAAAAAAAAAAAAAAACCCAGCTGTGCCCCACATAAAACGTCCGAAATGAACTCAGCATCGTTAGCACTGTGTCGTTAAAACTCAGGAGGTTAATTTGAACCAAGAAATAAAGGGAGCCAAAAGAAGTTGTTCTAACTTCAGCACCAATTTCAGATTAAGAATACATAAACAGAAGCTAAATCGATTGCTGTCATTATTTATTCATACCTGAGCTGCACTTAATTCTCTGATTAACGCATACTATTTGCTCCTCGCATGATAAACACAGGGTTCAAGGCCCTTGAAGCTGCTCCGAATGCAACCTGGTTACTGATGAGGACTCAGCGTTAGACAAGTTCGTATTCATCTGCAGCTCACTTCTATTGACGTCAGCAACAAAAAGAAAACTGTGAACAATGCTGAGCTCAAGGCTGTGATGATTCACACATGAACACACATACTTGTATTATTATTCTGCTTTTGCAGCTGAGTCATGTAGCAGGCAACACCTCGCTCAGAAATAATAGGCAGATTTTCAACACCTGATCATCCTTTTTACCTTTTTTACTTTGCAGTCACTTCAGACCACTTCTAAACACACTCCTATTGACGAGCAAAGACAAGAATGAAGGGCTAGGTGGAATAGTTGATATTGCCTTTAATATGTAAAGTGGTCCGTTTTCTTTGACTTTGACTTCTTTGAAAGCTCCTCTGGGAGCTGCCCTGGTGTATTAATTATTAACTCTATCATACTGACTTTACAACTGAAAGTGGAGGAATGCATTAAATGACAGCAGCAGACAATCACTGACAATGTGTATGCTGACAGCAAGTGAGGTGCACTGTCGGATGTGGAGAAAATGCAAACAGCGATGCAGGTTAAAATCAATATCACAGTACTAAAAAGGATATTTATGTTGTATACACACAATATGGCAATGCAGAGTAGTGGAAGAAGTACTCTGATCTTCTACTTAAATAAAAGTAGCAATACCACAGTATAGAAATACCCTGTTCCAAGTAAAAGTCCTGCATTCAAAATTGTGCATAAGAACTAAAGTAAGCATCAAAATATAACTGAGTTAGCAAAAGTTAAACGATTATTACTAATTCTAATTATTGATGCATTGATGCATTAATGTGCTCTTCACTTTAATGTTACAGCTGGTAAAGGCGGAGTGAACCATATTATTTATTTGATCTGTGAGATGTAGATTAGAGGTGTAAAGTAGATGAAAATGGAAATGCTCAAGTAATTGCAACTCAAAATTGTGCTTAAGTACAGCTCATGAGTAAAGTTACTTACCTGTGTGTTTGGACAGCATACGTCTCCTCATGGACGCCACTCTTTGGAAATAACTGGATCTTTCCAAGCCTGAACTTGCATTACACTTCCCTGCACGCATTGCTCCTCAACTTCCTTGCCAGTGCGCTCGTTGCGTGACGCCCCACCTGGATCTACTGTGTCTGCAGAGCTGACCCAGTTGGTAGGTGATGGCTGGATTAACCAAGATTAGTGGAAAAACATGGTCAAACTGTTCTAAATTAGAGTTTACAATCAATTTATTGGCTGTGGTTTTCAGATCTGAGAAGAACTTTAAAGCTGGATTTTTATTAGAGCGGTAACTACCCAGGATATTGAAACCATCGCGCATTACAGGATGCTTCTCTAAAAGCAGAAATAAAAACTATGCCCCCGCTCATTTGCCGTTATTCAGCCTCTTTATTTGAATGTTTTCTCCTGCCTCCTTCCTGTGTTATAGCAGTTGAGGGAAACAGGGTTTATCAGAGGATGTTGTCAGAGAGAAACATGAGAAGACACCACTCTCATGTATAAGTGCAAATATGAAGCTTCAGCCAGCAGCAGGTTAGCTTAGCTTAGCATAACAACTGGAAACAGGAGAGCTAGTCTGGCTCTGTCCAAAGCTACCACAACTTGTTCTTCTTACACTTTGATTTTTTTAAGTGTGCATTAAACAAATGATATGTAACGTGTTAATTAGCAAACTCCTGACAGAGCCTTGCTAGCTTTTCCCCCGTTTCCAGTCTTTGTGCTAAGATAAGCTAACAGGTTGCTGTAGCTTCGTAAAATCAGCCAGAAAGTGAAAAAGTGCCTTTCAAGAAAAGCTTTTCCTCTGAAGTTTTTTTTTTTTTTTCAGAAAAAGCAGTTAAATTAGTTAAAAGTTAGTAGTTTGATGAACTAACTTTTGATTTTGCGAGCCGACACATCAGCAGTTACCTCCAGTGGTTCTATGGCTAACGTGAGCCAAGAAATGTTATCTTTAAACAGTCCCCAAGGTTCAGCATTCATTATTCATCCAGTGCAATCAATACAGGAGGGATAACACGCTGCTGGCCTCGACTGTGGATCCAGAAAACAGTTCATGTAAAAGTTTATTTACATAGCGTTTTTTTGTATAGTGGAAAAGCTCAGAAGAGGCTTCACAGTTACAGGACTTACGAGGATTGTTGTCTTCTCCTCCTTTTTTTAATCAAACCTTTTTACTGATCTGAGTATCTTTAAGGTAAATATATAAAACACAGTTGTAGCTTTTGCCATTTTATAAAGAAGTCCAAGTGCAGTTTCTCTGTAAATAATTTACTGTCAAATCACGTTGCTCAATTTAACGATTAGGTTCAAGTGGGGCTGTTAGCAGATTCCTTTCTTTATAGTGGAACAATTCGGCACATTTGCCCATGAATGAGAGCAAATACAGACCAGATGTGGAGTGAACCATGTGACCAGTATTAGTACCCAGGTGCCATTGTCTTTCAACAGCAAATCACATGCCAAGATATTTCACAGCAAAACAATAATCAAGAGCAGCCAATAAATCAGTCGACTTTAAATCAGGTCAGTGTAGTTCAGCAGAGAGACGAACCAAGGTGCCAGCCCATGATCTGACAAGTACTTAAGTACAATTTTGAAGTACTTCTGAAGTACTGAAGTACTTTATGCTGTGAGTGAAATGAGTACTTTCACTTCTAATACTTTAAATACATCTTGCTGGTTGCTGATAATACCTCGTTCTTTTGCTTACATTGGCTAACATTTTGAATTCAGGACTTTCACTTGTAATGGAGTATTTTCAGACTGTGGTATTTCTACTTTTACTTAAGTAAAAGATCTGAGTACTCTTTCCACCACTGGAAAATCTGGACAACGGTGAGACTTCAATCAGATGCAGAAACCCACCTCTGCAACAATATTATTGCACAATTGATGTAAAGATAAACACAAACAGGCCACAAGGTGAACGTTTTATAAGCGGTTCGGTTCATAAGCAGTTGGTTGTGATGTTGATGTGCGGCCTTTGAAGTCAGATCATATTGCTATTATTTCATACATAATCTCCCTCCCTGCCTCCCTGGAGCCTACAGGAGTTTGTAGTTTAACCAAAAAACATCCTGCTCGCTTTGACAAAGATGGACTCCACGTGTTTCAGAGATCTACTGAACTCCACCCATACACTCAGGACACAGGACATCAAAACCAGGTAATTTACTCTATGTGTGCCCTCTGAAGATGCATCAAATAGACTGACCTCACTCTAAAAACATTTCCCAAGTTGCACATGGCTTTTAATGGGTGAAAACATGCCAGAAAAATGCAAACGAATAACCTGGTTGTGGTTTCCATCTTATTTAAAGAATTGCTCTCATTAATCTTTAAGATGATGTTGGCTATGTTAGTTATTGTGATTGGAGAGTGATCCCTCCAGCCTAGCAGCAACATGCTTTGATTCTGCAACCCTGGAAGGTTTTAACTGCTAAATCAGTCACTGTTCGGGGTTTATTTGCAATCTTATTACTACTATTATTTGCAATTATGTGCAACTGAATTAATAAATCAAGATAATCTTGACATTCCTGACGTAGGCTGGAATTTCTGTGCTTCTAAATGAAAATCACAAAAAAAAACAGATTTTTCTGGTAAACGACTATAACTGTTTCATAATATTTATATGATGCATAAGTAAAAGAAAAACTATATTCACCTACACAAGCCATCTAAAAACAGCCAAATCCAAGTGGAATATTCAGTCCATGAAATAAGAAGTTTCACTTCATCAGTACATGATTAGTTGTTAATGTGGTGCAGGTGGGCTCGATCCATTCCCACAACTTGTTACCTAACTGAGTACAAGCACATGCAGAGAGAAAAAAAAAAAAAACTGTTCCCTTATGGGCATTTTCCAAATCTGTTTTCACACTGGCAACAGTTTTAATGGAAATGAAATTAGGGCCTTTGAAGGACTTCAGAGTGAGTGTTATTGATCAATCGCACACAGAGAGAACAACACAATGTGCTAATCTGGATAATCCAGAGAAAGACATTCTGAATGGAAATGTGTTTTTAACCACGTTTTAATTTGTTAAAACCCCTGAAAACAACATGTGTGCTGCACTGTTTTAATCACATAGTGTGTGTTTATATCTGCGGTGGCGCCCTACAAACTCAGCTATGCTCAGTTATACGCTTTTTGTGGGCTATACTTGCTGACTCAGTGATTAAAGAATAAACACATTAAGGTAACACATACTTGAAATCATTTTTTATTGACACACAAAAAAGACAATTACAGGCACTTGTAAAGTCATTTGTCTTTACTTTGAGATACCAAAACTTGTCCTGGTCTGTTTTTCGAGTTCATCAGACACAAATACCAGTGAAAACACTGAATTTCTCCTGTTTGCCTACAGGAAACATTTGAGGGACCTGTGCTCCACTGCATTTGTTCTCAGTTTTTACTATTTGTATTTAACCTTTGGGTTGGTCTGGCTGGCTGTGTCTCAGTTCAGGCAGGTTCAAGCCACCTCAGAAAACCAGAGATCATTTCCACTGATAGTTTGTAAAACATTTAGAATGTTAGAATGAAAACTCTACCTTTACTTTGCTTGAAGCAAGTTCAAATAAGTGCAGAAAAAAATTACGAATGCTTCTTTATTGAGGGTTGGGCAGATCTACCTCAGGTTGAGTTTCCTTTAAGAAAAGAGGCCAGAAACATATTCTTGGGACCATGATGGCTGTTGATCCGAGGCTGATCTTGATGAGACACATTTGGAAGTTGAAATGAATGTCTCACTTTGTCTCTCACTGCCAACCTCTCTTTGCTCTCAGTCCCATACAGTCCCTCCTCTGTATCCTGTGTTTTTGGCTCACTAAACTTTATTTGTCCCCTCCCTGCTGCCTTCAGTCTCCTTTGTCAACACTGCTGTCCTGCAGTCTCAGGACACTCTCCAAACGTTTCGCCCTAATGGGTGGCAACTGATCATACTTATCGAAACCAAACTCTGAATGCTGTTGTGGTAGACGGAAGAGCAGCAAGTGGTTCCTCAACACCTGGAAATGACACAAAGACAGTGAGAAGGAGGTGAGAGGCGCAGCAGAAGGGACCACCCCTTAAGCCAGTGATTCTACCTCAGCAACCAGGCATGACTAGACAATAGCTCCTGGCAGCTGCAGAAGTACCGGCTGCCATAGAGGGGTCTGTGGAAATATTGTAGAGTAGCTCAACTGATTTGAAAAAACAGAAAGACTGATTTGATTTTAAACTGTTTAAATTCCACGTTTTGGAAATGAAGAGTGCATGAAAACCAATTAGTCAGCAAACAGCCAAAAAGCCAAAAAAACAGAAAAGGGATTGAAATAGGTAGCTTATTTAGTGAGCTCCGTTAAAGGTAAGGGTTTTAAATATGTGGTCAGCAGGGGCTGAAATAGCTTTAAAAATGAATAATAACTGTTTTCAATATATATAAGGTTTTAATAAGTAGCTTAAGATAGTGGATACACTTAAACTGCTGAAACAGACAGCTTTAAGTAATAGATGTGTCCACATTCTGCCTCTTCAAGTGGTCACAATACAAATGCAAACTGGATCAGACTAACCTAAACATTTAGAGTTCAACCATATAAAAGAATCACTGTAACAACAATCACTTTTGTATAATGAAAAGTATTAAACAGCATCCAGGATAAAATAATTCTAATGAACATATTAAGAACATAACTTGATGTCAATAATGGGGTAATGTGATCTGCAGGGGTTGTGAACTGCTGGTGGATACAAAGCCTTCAAGTAAAGAGTAAAGATGATACTGATGGAAGATGAAAGAAAATGATAATAAGGGAGCAAGATGATGACGAAAATTACAGAAAACATGGAATTAAGACAACAACTAGGTGTTAAAAGACACCATGGAGAAACTGATGCTCTTAGATGTTGAACTGATTACATAAAGGAATACAGATGAGAGGATTGGCACATACACAGCTAGCCCTAAGACATAAAAATCAGAAAAATGTGGAAGATTTGGAACAAATGAAAAAAGTAAGAATGGATTGTAAGAAAAGGCGCCCAGAAGGCGCCCAGTAGGATAACAGTGACTTGGATGGCGGAGATGAAAAAACAGCAAGAAACAGGCTGAGGAATGAAAACATAATCAGAAAGTTTCATGAGAGCCGAAGGAGAAGGGTTGTCACAATCAATAAACACCTCACAGCGTGTAAAGATCAGAGAGAGAGAAAGTAGTACCTCGTCACTCAGGTAGTAGATTTTCCTCAGCATGCTGATTCGAGCTGCTTCAACCTCCTGGAAAAGGACGAGAAAATTAAAGATCAAAGTACTGACTCATCACACCTCACCCACATGTGTGAATGTTTTCAGCTCCACTGCTCTCAAATAATGTCTTTGTGGACGAAGTAAACAAGCTGAAGTTGCTTAATGTGATAGGACATTAACCCCAAACCTCACAGTTCAATAAAAGTCACATAGCACAACTTTAATCAATTAATAGGAGGGATGAATTTGAGGCTCCTCCATTCACAGTTAATCAATAACATGAGGAACGGCTTTGTAGGCACAAAAAACTCTTAAAGATTTTGCATCCAATGAGCTCATGTTTGGCATAGAAAATGTGTGTGTGCCCCCGTAAAACCACAGAGTACTTCTCACAAACCTAGCCTCCTATTTAGTGCAGCTGCAGCACCTTCTGGATTTCTTTAACCGTTACATATGTGGCTGCTTGTCTTAGGTTTCACTGTGGCTGATTTAAAAAGCCACAAAGCACAATCTTAACATGAATGCAACACAAAACGCTTCTTCAGGACAGGCTTGGATTCATTTCCTGAAGCCTTCGGGGAGCCCTTCTCGTAAATCTGAAAAAGACTCCCAGTGGAGACAGAAATCACATATCCCATATCACGTTTCTTTTACAGTCCTCCATGCGTAGTCAGTGTGTGTGTGTCATGCAGTGCTGTACCTGTGCTGCAGCGTCCTGCGAGAAGATGAAGGAGTTCACGTGAGACAAGGCAACCACATATAGGACAGGACACCAGCGAGGCTTCAGGGTCCCCGTTACCAAAGAGCGGAAATAGAGGCGTAGGAGAGGGAGGGAGTCTTCAGGGGGAGACGTGAAGCGCTCGATTGGGATGGAGAGCTTCGTACAGGACACAGAGATAATAAATGGATTCAATCAGGTGTTTCATGATGACCATAAAAAGTAGTAACATCCTCATCATTACCTGTTCCACAGTGACTCCCAGTGACCTCAGTATCCCCACATGTTCTCCAAACACAGCCAGCCTCATGCTGGCGCTGTACCTCCTCTGCAGGGGTAAGAGGACCCAGCAGCCAAACAGACGATCTCCAAAGGACACAGCTTCATACTGGGTCAAAAGAGCAGAGTACAAGTCCTGGAAAGAGGCTAGACCTGGAGGAGGGACGTTCAGATCCAAAGAGTCCAGCCGGGATTGCCTATGAATGAGATGTAACTGGAGCTTAGCCACCTCTCTCTGTGCTCAGTTTAGATTTTGCACTATAAGAAGAAAGATATCAACTATTTTCAGACCTGGTTAGCAGCCTGAACAGACCCCAGGTCAGCCTCTGAACAGGCCTCTCCAGGAACAAGTCACTGGAACACAGGAACGCACAGGACAGGCGGGCGAGCTTGGCAACGGGAAGGATCACCTAGAAGGGAACAAAATGTTCCGGATGTTAGTTACAACAACGAGTGTATCTATTTAATATCATTATATATATATGTTACATTCCCTGACAGAGATACACTAGAAGAGAAGTTTATTATTATTATTGTCATTATTAATCAATAAATTAGATAACTGTTTCATCTCTGACTGTTGTCAGGGTCTCAGGAAAGGGGATGTTGTCTCTGTAAAGCCCTTTGAGGCAATTTGTGCTAAACTAATAGAATTGGCCTGCCTTGTCTCTGTACCTTTAGTGCTTCCTCCCTCCAGACCTCCAGCAGCAGCAGCCATTGCAGACAGTGGGTCACCGCCTGCAGAGCCCCCTGTGGGAGCTCCTCCACCGCCAACCCTCCACCGTCAGACACTCCCGATCGCTCATACAGGCTGACGAGCGGGAGGAAAGACCAATCTGACGGCACGGTGGGCCCAGTGAGCTCTGGGAGGAGATGGGAGTTGATCCAGGGGTTGCGGCCGAGCAGAGCGTCTCGGGACGTCAGCACGGATGGCTCCAGGTGGGCCAGGTGAGTTAGGAAGCAGCCTCGTATGGACGCCAGCTGGACGCAGGCTTCTCTCAGGAGCGCTCCAACGGTCTGGAGAGAGGGGGAGGTGGGGTGTTGCGTTTTCTCTTGGAGTTTCAGCTCTCCCAGTTCTACAGCCTCAGGCCCTCCACTGTGGGCCTCCCTGGAAAGCAAACACATGAGCATTAACTGAGTAATACTGGAATAAAGTGGAAACGAAGAATGTGGAGCATCACTTTTGGTGGAAATGGGTCAGCGGCTAATTTGATCTAGTTTCAAAGAAATGTAATTTGGAAGAGAATATAAATTAAGAAATTAGATTATGGTCATCAGACCAAACAGAAATCTAAGCAACTATCATTAGAAATAATGCATATCATGCACTCACCAAAGCAAAACAAACAGAAATAACATTTTGGGATCTTAAGGTTGATTATTTGGCACTAAGTGGCAATTAATCCCACATTAAACTTGTTAAAGTAAATCTAAACTCACGATATAAAGTCCTTGTTGAAGATGATGGTGGACAGCAGTTCATGTGCCAGGTACTCACTCCCTGGTAATAACCATGGCAGCAGCACCAGCGCCACCTGGTGGTACAGAGAGGCATGCCTGGCTACTTGTGGCTCAACAGGAACCTGAAAAGAAGCAAAAGGAGTAAAAATGGGGAAAAGACGCAGCTTGATGAGGATGACACATGTAGCAGCCAATAAACATCATCGTATTGCAGATGAAACCTGAATTTACACACAACTGTCTAAAGATCAGTACTTTCTGTTCATAAAAGTCTACTAATGATCTGGTTTTAAAAATGCAATAAACTACATACCAGGATGTGTTATTTGATCATAAAATCAGTTGGAAAGAGGAGATAATGTTGCTGAATGAAACAAAACCCACACTGTATTTTTCATGTCAACAGAACATAGTTCATTGGTGTTTGACTGAAGCTGGAGCCTACAAGTCTGTGCGCCAGCCGGAGCAGCAGGTAAAGGAGGTGGTGTTCATGACGGAGAAGCCAGGCTCTGGTGTGAGATAGGGTGGGCGTAGCCTGACTGCAACTTCGCAGGTAACCAATCACAGCTTCTGACAGGAGGAGGCCAGTGAACTAGAGGTCAAACATGAGAAAGGGAGGAATTGAAATATTGGGTTTTATGTATGTCAGCACAGGATGGGAGAGAGTTACATCTTTCTGTGTTCCTAGTTAAGTGATAGGCCAATGCTGGACCGCCAGGAGGCTGCCACCAAAAAACACAACTTTACTGATTACTTCCACGCATTTGGCTGAAGGTGTGCTTAGCAGTGATATGACCTAATGGAAAAACCTGCAGATTCTGTATTCCTTGGCATGTTATTGTCTGTTCCTGTCCTCAAGTACTCCCTAAAAGTATTTTAACTCGTCAGTGAGAGCTACCTTGCGGCTGAGACCTTTGTGGATGCCCGTGATTGTTCCCAGGAGGAGCCCTAGACCTGTGAGAAGAGGGAAGGGGGAGCTGGGAACAACCAACCCCGGACGGTCCCTCCATCCTAAGCAGGCCAAACCAGGGAGGCTGGGAGTAGTCTCTGGGCCCAGATGACCAGACTGGACATTACACACTACTGAGGAGGACCTGGTGTAAAATAATAGCAGGAAGAATAGTAATAAGAAGAAGAATAAGGAGAGAAAGAGGCGAGCAATAATAACAAAAAAAGCGTGACAAAACATTTTCAAGAGCAATATTTCATAACCAAAAAGACAAAACCGAGGCAACTGCCATCAGACTTACTTTAGGTTCTGTATCAGGCCCTGAACAACATGGTGGGACAGCAGGGGGAGGAGAACCTCAGACGTCAGCACCTCCAGTTCTTGAAGCGTCTCTACTGGCTTGAAACAGTTCTGAAGGCGAGAGTCACACTGCAGTAATTCTAGCTCAAGAATTTATTTGCATTTGACAGCTACTCTCTGCATTTTGATGACATGTAGCCAGAGCTAACACATGCCAACTCTACCTGCCCACTTCATTATGGATCATCATGGATTATCATGGAATTACGGATTTGGATCATGGATGTTTTGCACCTGAAATTCTAATATCCTGTCTTCTTTGTGAGACAACTGATAATGGATTTTTACAAAAAATGTGACCTAGCTGCTACAGGTGCACAGGTTAGAAGCACACAACAGGAAGCGGTACCTGCTTGGAGAGCTGATGGTAGTAAGCTTCTAGGTAGACCAAGTAAGCTGGTATCACAGCGAGGCTGCTCTCTTTCTGGACTGAATTATCAAGGCTCTTCACAAAGCCCTTCAATTGCCCCAACAGGGATGCCTGCAACCCTGTGACATGACCCCATGACACTGGAGGAGGAGGAGGGCACTCTTCTCCCTGAGAGCTGAGAAGATAACATGTAGATTACAAAGGATGCAGGTGCGTTGTGGAGGCGCTTCATTTTGTAGCATTGTTTCATAAAACCACTTCAGCCCTCATCCGTACCTGACCAGGCCGGCCTGTAGCTCTTGATGGCAGCCAGCAGTGTGTGTGACCTGTGTGAGCAGGGAAAGCAGAGCCAGGACCCGCTGAAGCTGCAGAGGCAACAGAGGATCTGAGGGGTCCAGGACTCTGTGAACTGACTGTAAGGCCTTTGCTAAGCCTGGATACAGGTCTCTGTGGGAAAATAATGACAGTGTAGCGACAAAAGACAAGCAGTGCGAGACAAGAGGAGAGAATTAGACGGCTCTTGGAGAGACTAAAATGGTGATGCTGTGAGCTAAAGCATTCTCTGCATGGGTGTACATCCTGGAGGACAACCGGTGCATAAGCAGCTGTTTGTTAACACATTGAAAATAACTTTATAAACAGGTGTTCTTTATTAGGCATGTTTTTTTGTTTACAAATCTTTCTGCCCCTGGCACGCATGTGCTAACTTACGTGTATAACTTGCAGGCCTGCCCATATCCGGCTGCTACAGCCCACAGCCTGTAGGCCTCAGTGGTGATCCTCACGGCCTCAGTCGGCTCCAGCAGCAGCTCACTGGGCTCAGCACTCAGCAGATGAGACAAACGCTCCCTCACTCCAAGAGAGTTTAACTGGAGACAGAAAGATACACTATTAGAAATAACACATGTGGGAATAATGGAGTCGTTCAGATTAATGTATTTGTAGTACTTACTGTGAGCAGAGGTTAAATATGCAAAGAAATCAGGAGGAATTTTAAAATATTTGTATTTCAAAATACAAGCGTGAGATCGTTTGCCTCTTTTTAGAGTTTATGTTTTGTCTTTTACACTCAGTCAGTAACCCCAGAGGTTGCATAACATTCCCGTGAAGTTTTGTGCACAAAATAATGAAGTAATGAAAGGCGTCAGCATACTTCACACGCCACTAGATACATTCATACTAGGCAGCATCCACATGAACACAGTTTATCCAGTAAGGAAAAACCTCTCTGAAACACACAGTTATTCTAATACATGATTAGGCTATGAAACACTGCTGCTAGCACCGGCACCGACAAATTCCACAGCAGCGCTTACCAGTCTGGCACAGGCATGTCTGCCAGCTGTAGCCAATACTCTCAACAACTTCATGGCGCTGGCCAGTGGGAGTCCGTAAACAGACTGAGGAAGGGCCGGCGATGGCGCAGTCCAGGAAGTGGGAAGAAACTCTGACAACACTGTCTCCATCAAGCGAGGACAGTCAAGCACCTGAGAGCGAAATACAATTTCAGGAGTCATGTGTAATGTAATGCAATCCAATGCAACAGCTCTGCCGTGAGTTCTACTATTATATTTCGTTGACACTGTCAGAAAGGTAATAACTCTACTTTATGTTCATTACTAAGGTCATAAAGAATGTCAATAATCAACATGTAGTTAAATTAATGCC
The DNA here is from genome assembly GCF_017976325.1 of Chelmon rostratus. Taxonomy (NCBI): domain Eukaryota; kingdom Metazoa; phylum Chordata; class Actinopteri; order Chaetodontiformes; family Chaetodontidae; genus Chelmon; species Chelmon rostratus. Next base: position 13,309,609 of record NC_055672.1, on the reverse strand, counting down.
TGAATCAAACTGAACATTTTTATCTTTGTAGTGGCAGAATGTCTGGCAGAGCTGTTGTATTTGATCACATTAGATTGTATGAAGTGGCCGGTGAGTGTAGTTCATCGATTAAGTGACTGGACTTGTGGCTGTTATTGTTGCTACCTGAGTGGCAGAAGAGGACGAGTGCCTTGCAAAACGCGTCAGGATCTCCAAGATGTCCTGGACCACTCGAGGAGAAGGTCGGACCACCTCAAGGATGTAACGTAGCCTGGGGAGCAGTTTCATCTTTAACAGACCCTGAAACACAGACGAGAGAGGCAACATTAATAATTTAATGTTCACCTACAGAAAGTCCTCACTACTGTATATACTTACATTATAATTCTGAAAAAGCAAAGGAAAAGAAGTAAAATGTGCATTAAATGAATTCTGCTTGTTTACTTTGATAACATCCTGGCTGGCCACGTCATGATCAGTCTTCCTCTCTTCCTTCTCCTTAGCGGTTTCCCTCATAATTTCGGGCAGCCCTTCATCCTCCTCATCTTCCTCCTCCTGAGCAGATGGCAGCAGGGGGAAGGAGGCCAGGCCACGAAACCAGGAGAAGGTGCAGTCCAAACAATCCTGAGAGGACAAACAAATTGGATATGAACCAGAGGGACTCTGCTGTTTTTTGCTGACAAATTTTGTGATAATCGATCAATGCAACTGTGAATCTGTACGGTGCTTTAACAAATCACTTCATAACCAAACTTTAGTTTTTGAGTCTTCGGAGATCAAAAGACTGTTCACCAGTTTTTTCTATCAAGTCTAAATGCAATACTTCAAGTTGTCTTACTTCATCCTCTGCACACACAAGAAGTGCTTTCAGTGCATGCACAGCTGCAGACATCACTCCCTCCACGCCGTCGTCCAGTGCAAAGCGGAGCAGGAAGAGCAGGCCGGCGTCGAGCAGAGTGGACATCACGCTGCCTTTCAGAACAGTCAGGTACTCACCAGCACGTGCCTGCAGGGCGAGAAATGAGTGACTGCAGACATGTGCCTCTGCAGATATGTGCCACACTGTTTGTGTCTGTTTGCGTACCTTTGAGAGGATGTTGGCCAGAGTGCTGAGGGCCAGACTCCTCTGTTGGTTGACTTGACTCCGAGACAGCAGGAAAAGTTCCTGCAGGGAGTAACCTGCCCGCTGGAGGAAAATCCTTAATGTCAATGTCAACAAAATGAGATGCTAGAATGACATTTAAAACAACAGGTAAAATCTGACTATCTCTTTTCAGAATCCAACTTCCTAGTTTGCAATCACTATGTTAAACGTGCTTTGTTAGTTACTGAATACAAAAGAAAGTCATGAAGAATTGACCTGAAGTTGTTGAAGGAAAACATTTAATAATAATATTAATTTAAAAAAAACTTAAATGTTTTTTACGTATTGCCTACTGACCTCAGGCTCCTCTCCATGGTGATGCAGGCCTAAGTGGGTGGGCAGATCCTCAGTGGGTGGAATCAAGGTCCCCGCAAAGTCAAACCGAGCCTGCATAGCCTATCAGGAAACCACAGAATGTGTTGGCACACACATCGTTTTACCTGTCTGTAAGGCCTCAATGCAGAAAAACTTAATGAAATGCGACATTTGTGCTGAACAGACTGAATGCTTCTTTTTGTTCTACTGGTATTGTAAGAGGTACCTCCCTACCTTCTTAGTTCCTTTCCTTCTGGGTGCAGGCAGGTCTCCGATCCACTCCAGCTTCTCTCGCTCCAGCTTATTCATGTGGACCCATTCCTTCTGAGGCTTCACCGGCAGTTTGTCCCCTGGATTCGCACATGCAGAAGAGCAAAAACAACATTAGTAACAATTTATGATTGCTTGTATTAAGCAGTTACAGCTTAACATAGCAAAAAAAGTGCAGCATGGGGTCATTTCAGTGCTGTAAATCACACTTTGACAGCAATGTTATGTTAGCAAAGTTAGGAAATGACCAAGCTGACAGCACCAAACTTATTAAGTGCTACTGTTGGTTGAAAAATGCATTTAAACTTTAGTTCATGCTGGAGAGACTGAATCTGGCCTGCCACAACAGATCAATACAGACAAAATACTAAAAGACATTTTGCAAAATATATATATATAAAAAAACATCTGGAAAGCTTGTGCTTCTCACAATACTTTTAATATACAAATCTTGCTGTAATATGATATATCCCAGTCACCTGGAGGCCCTCCACTACTCTCCATGGCTATGCTTACAGCTGCTCTGTAAGATGAGGAAATATCTGGCGATCTGTTCTCAACCGAAAGCAAAGATATGTTGTGTTCTCTAACAGGGAAGGTAGAGGAGGCAATAAATAATACTTCCCAGACTAACAAAATGACAAAAACAGCTCTGCTTTTTGGAAAACAGGCATACATGAAGTGCAAGATCAGTCTCCATATGATCCATTAGCAACACTTTTCTCAGGACAGGCAGTATTCTTTGAATGATCTGCAAGAACTTAATTGCAGAGAGTGGCTACTTCTGGCTCGGTTGGGCCTTTCTGCTCATCACACAAAGTGAAGTCAACGATCAGCTTAATGTCTGGATTTTAGCCATACAGCAGAAGCATCCCACATTAGTTATACAATTAGAGGATGGATGTTTGGGAGAGTGAGGATGAGAGAGAGAGAGAGCAGGGAGGAAAATGATCAGGTGGGGGAGATAAAGGCAGGAGCGGAGGCAGAGAAAGCTGGCAGACAGCCACATGTGATGGTCTTCTTTGTGTTGGACAAACTGTCTCATGTAACTCGACAGTCTTAGCAATGAGGTTACAATTTAAAAGTAATGTGAAATAATGATAAAGGATAGTCCTCCCCATGATTTAAATTCTGTTGACTCATGCATATCTCCAGCAGCAGCAGAGAGCAGGAACAACTGACAAGGTGGAAGTGATAAAAGGGTTTATTTTGAATCCATCAAACCTGTCACAGCAGCTGGTGGTGGCAGTTCCTCCTCCTCGTCTCCCTCCATTTCTACTTCTTGGGGTTTCTGAAACAGCACAGCAGCACTGCAGGAGTCTGACTCTCTGCTCACATTTTCAAGAGTAAAGTTTTCCTTGCTGCTTTTGCCCTGGGGGTGTTTAGATGGGGAGGCGGAGATCGGGACGCTCTGGGCTTTGCGAGATCTAACAAACTCCACCAGTCTAGGATCTGGGAAGCAGAAATAATCGGGTTATGTGCAGTGGTACCAACCAAATGGAAAAAAAAAGGTTTTGATGTAATCTACTAGTTAGGACACAAACTCTATACAGACCATGTGTTCATTTTAACATGTATTATATACCAATTACCAATCATGTAGACGACATCACTACCTACCAAGCTGAGATAAGAGTTTCTTCTGCTCCTGTAGTATCTCAGACTGAGACATTCTCTGGAGCTTAGCCTGGTTCTCCATGTGGATCCTTGCGGTCTCTTCTGAGCTTCCTGGGCCCTCAAGCCCCTGACCAGACACCAGTCTGGGACCTGAGACTTCAGATGGCTCTGGTAAGTGGAGAGGAGAGTGCAGACAAAGAGAAAGGGAGACAAACATAATGACGTGAAGAGGGGGCTCTGTGGTGAAAGAGAGAGGAGGTAATTAGAATAATAGAGCTCTAGTCTTCGTTTGATTACCTGCAGCATCACACTGGTCTGTATCCATACTGGGCTCAGGTGTCTGAGCAGCTGCAGGTGCACAGTGTAAACCTGTCTTTCCCTCCTTAAGTCTCTGAGCTGCAATCTGACGCGCAAAGATACTCTTCTTTCCACCAACTGAAGACAGTGGCACCTGGTCGTGAGGAAGATAAACTTCAAAAACTAAGATGAACGCAAACTAAAAATTATTTTCAATCATCTCCAAATTAGTGTGACAGTACAATGAACAAACAGTAAAGTAAAAAGTGAAGAGAAAAGAAGAGAAAAGAAGAGAAGAGAAGAGAAGCTATTTTTTTCACTGGAAATGAACATTTTTAGAATGAAAGGGTTTATACACTTTTAAACATACAATATATGAAGAATGGGCATTAATGTCTTTTTACCTGACTGCTGGTTTCTGAGCGGTGCAACACTTTGGGGAAAGCCAATCCTGTAAGTGCTGGTAGAGATATTGGAGTAGAGCTGGTATCTCTCTCCTTAAAAAATAAAGAAAAAGAATATTACAGATTGGTGAAATGAAAATGAAACACAAAACAAAATTGGTGTATTATGCCAAGCTAAACACGATACCAGCAAACATCAATTACTGAGAAAATCTGCTGAACAAAATCTAAGTGACACACTTGATGCATGTATAGGTTGAGAGAGATCGAACTGGGAAAATAAGCAACTCGATTCAGCAGACAGACAGTCATTGATTCAAGTCACATTTCACAACAGGCACTTACAACGATCCTGGAGAGAAAAGCACTGATGTGAGTGTCATGTCTGTCCAGCCTCTCCTCAGCATCCTCATCCTCAAAAGTGACACGGCTGGCTTTAAAACGAGACTTCTTCGGAGGGGCTGGCGTCAGAGACGGGAGCTGGTCTGGAAGATCTAGAGCAAGCACAAAAGTGGATTTGTGATTTCCATCTTAAATAATCTTACATATATATGGGCCACTATTAGCAGTTACATATAGGATTTAGTGGCATGTGGGGTTGGGGTTGCAGATTGTAACTAACTGAATACCCCTCACATCACCACTACCTTTCCAAGCGTGTACCTAAATCTACAGCAACACTACAGGTACTCATTAGAGCCACTGTTTGGTTTGTCCGCTCTGGGCTACTACAGAAGCATGGCAGTGCAACATGATGGACCATATGTAACAGCACCCACTCCCTCTGTAGATATAAAGACACAACGATTCTTATTTTTTAGGTGATTATACACTAATGAAAACACACTGACAAAGAATATATTCCATTTCTGCCATATTCTGCCAATAGATGCCTCTAAATCCAACACACTTGACCTTGAAGTGTGTAACTTGTCTCAGCCTCATGTTGAGCTTAAAATGTCAACTGCCAAAGAGTCAATTCTCAATAATAAAGACACACACACACGTCATTTACCTTCTATGGTGACAACATCCCTCTGTCTTCCTTCATCCTCCCCGTTAGGTTCCCCTCCTTCTCCTCCAGCCTCGCCTCTCCTCTTGTCAGGTCGGCGGACCACACAGGCAGCAGACAGGGCACCGGAGGTCAGAAACTGCTCCTGCTCTCTCAGGAGGTCTGCCTCAGAGTCAGTTGGCTTGGGACGCCGCAACATCCCTCTGAAGGACGCAAGAGATATTGAATAACACTGGTGTGTCTAAATTTTCTTTTCCTATCTGTTTGTCTCTCTCTCTTTGCTTCAACCTGAACCCAAGCAGCCATCTCTCCAACACCTGACCACGACCTAAAGCCTAACACCACTGATGAAGAAACAGACTTTGATACAAGAGTATGGGAAAGGTTATGATGACTGAAAGGGCCCAAAGCTGCTGGGGGCACACAAAAATAACCGTTACGCCCCTGATAACAAATGAACGATGACATTTTAACTGAACTGAGCTGAAACTCTCAAGCTGTCCTCTGACTCATCATACCGCGCTGAGCTGATAACTACACCTGGCAAACTGGAAGCCATCGTAATATAAGAAAAAAAAATACTGTGAATTCAACAGAATGTCTCATCTGCTTAAGCATGAAGGCTGAATTTGGTTAGCATGGCTAATCGTAAACCCTAATAAGTTAACGTTTGTTTCGAAGTGTAACAAAGGACGGAAAGTGACAAACTTACACTAATGAACCATATAAATCAGGCACATTTAACGTTAGCCAACATCAAAGCTATTTTTTGGTTGTTTTTGTTTTCACGTGTAGTGAAGTTTACATCCGACACGCACCGGCGGGGACGAATGTAACGTTAGCTTAACGTTAGCCTTAAAATCTCAAACCTCACTCAGTTGGAGCTGATACTATCCAACACAATATCAAACGATATCGCAACAATATGTCTGTCTTTTCCGCGTGAAAATATGCAATTGCTGTGTTAGCTAACCTGCTGTTGCTGAATCCGTGGACAAACAACACGTAGTAGACCGCGCGGAAGATTTTTAATGTGACACCAAACTCCGCTTTCAAAATAAAAGCTTTGCCAGCATAAACAGGGTGGAACGCCTTGCGACTTTTTTCGACTACGTCTCCCTGCTTCACCCAAAAATGATTAGGTAATTTATAGGCTTTGAATGCATACTCTATTCAGCTGACTAGATTGCGAATATTTTAAAGCATTTTCGCTGATTTATGCCGTGGGACGCCCAGGGTTTACCTCATACTTAAGCTACATCTCGTGTTATCCTTCCTCCTTCCTTCAGGACACTGGGCATCGCAGCGGCATCCGGATAAATACAGTTATTTTTAATAATATATGGTTTTATTATGTCAGTCAAACTGCCCACCGCTGGACACTGACAACAAGCTTCACTGACTGCATCATGGTTAACCTCTGCTGCCTTTGCTGCGGTGAAATCCCTCAACCCCGCCCCCCTCCGTCCGGCCAGTCGGGACCACCGCGGGATCCCCGCTCCGTGCAGCAGCAGCAGCCTGCTGGCTCCGGCCCAGACGCTGTGGGGCTGAAGGGGGAACAAAAAGGGGGAGCAAACGGAGTGAGCAGAGCCAGTGAATAGAAAAAACAGTGATCTTATAATCTCTCTCTGACATGCGAAAAGTGCAGCATGCCCTCCTCCGATCTGGACTCTGCGGAGGACACGGCGGCCACTGCTCCCAATGATGCTGAGGGAGAGGTGCAGGAGGAGGACGAGGAGGACTCGCCGGCTGAGAGTAATGTCCTGGAGGAGGAGGTTGGTATACACATGCCAGCCATTCATTATCTTATTATTAGCTTAAAAAAAACTATTAAAAACATGAAGAAAAATTTGCAGAGGATAGTTCTGATCACTTAATTACTTTTAGAAAAGTATAAGGAATGACAGCAATCGTGATTAAAAAACATTCTTGTCATGCAGTACAAAGGCATCCACTCTAAGATGCAGATGTTTCCTCATCTTATTTTATTAAACTAAAAAATATTGATCTAAAACTCATGCATTTTGATTTCTGTGCTAGTGACTCACAGGAAAATAAATCCTATATTGACATCCTCTCTGTGCCATCACAGTGCAGCCGCTTCCACCTGCAGCCAAACAGCCTCTCTGCTTGCTGAAATGTCAGAATAGTCCATTTCACATAGTAGAATCCAGTGATGTGGAAAGTTACTCTCACTGACAAACTGAGTTGCTAAGACACCAAACAATTATTTTTGCGAAGCCAGACCATGATTTCAAGTGCCGATCGGTCCTTTAAGCGTACGTGCATGTTTGTGTTTGCTCCACCATGCCCTTTATCTTTACTGTCATGAAGTAATTACTGTGATTCAATCTGGGGGATTGGCTGTGTGCAGCCAGCCATGGACAGAAGACATGAGTTGTCTTACCTCAGTTCCATTGCCCATGTAACTGCTAACTCTTATTTTATACTGTGGAGGAAATTAAAGTACAATTCAGTTACAAACATCCTATTTATCTGCGGCCAATATATTGAGTTTAGATGCTCGAAAACTATTTCTAAAATGATGTATCCCATCTGAGTCAGGGCTTATATTTTTTTGATTGGTATAACCCTTGCTAAATATTTTCCTTAGAAGTATATAAAGGTGTTTTTTGGTTTATTTTGCACATCTTGCAAATTATTAGAGTATAAAAACATGAAAAAAAATCATTCCATAGTACATAATGTCTGCAGTCAGGAGGACGGGATGACTGAAAAGTCTGTCCTCTCTGGCTCACCAGAACTGCATCCTTGTTTGCTCCATAAATAACTGAGGTGGAACCAGCAAAGTGACATCCCCACCCCTGTGTCAGTGCAGTAATGGATGGGCTGGTTGTCAACATAAATCCTTTCACTCCATAAAACACCAGAGGTAATCTACAAGAACACAAGATCTCATGGGAATGATTGTCACCACCAGAGCCAGACACAAATATTAGAAAATGCCATGAAGTCATTCAGAAATCTCGATGCATGTGACTGATAAGATGGCACCAGGTTCATTTTCAATGCGTGAAACTCCTTGCAGATGCATACATTAAACTTTGCAGTCCCAGCTTGGTCTCTCTATGCATGAAGGGTTACGCTCTAGTTTCTTTTACTGTTAGTGTAACTGATGAAATAGCTTCAGGCCAGCGTCTCTGCTGATTGGGACAATTTGACTTGTGGTCAGTATTGCAAATGTGAGCACTTTCTGTTTGTCTGCCCTGAGCTAACCACCCAGTACTCAGCAGATAAGTGTGTGTGTGTGTGTGTGTGTGTGTGTGTGTGTGCGTGCCTGTGTGCGTGCGTGTATTTAAGCAGTAGTGGGGGAAGTATTCAGAGAGAAGGGAGAAGTGTTACAGTGCAGTTAAGTATTACATATAAGTTACGCAAAACAATGACCCCTGCCAGTGTTATATTATTATATTTGATATAATTTCATTATTATTATTAATGCATTAACATGTGAGCAGCATTATAATGTTGCACCTGGTCCAGGTGAGGATTACTTGAACTATTTTATACAGTGTTTCATAGTTTAATGTATGGCAGTGTGTCATATTTTATCAGCTGCGGATATGGTTTTTAGTTAATTAATCGTTTTTAAAGTAGCTTGTAACACAGCTTTCATATAGTAAATGAAGTGGAGTACAAAGTCCAGAATTTCAGTCTGAAATGTGGTGGAGTAGAAGCATAACTACCTTGATTAAGTAAAGCACAAGTGCTTCAAATTTTTTCTTAAGTGCTGCACATGAATAAATGCTCTTCTATTCGAACAGTGCATGAATGTGTTTCTCTTTGGGCTGCAACTAACAATTATTTCCTTATCAATTAATCGCTTCAAAATTTCAGAAAGTAGTGAAAGTTGCCAAAGCTCAAATCATTAATCAAATCTTTAACTCAGGTTTTTGACCTGAGTTAAAGATTTCATAGTTTTTACTTTTTTTCTTTTTTCTTTTTTTTTTTACATCATTCTTATGTCATTCTCTGCTCAGCATGATTCCTGCTCAAGGTGCCTCTCAGGCTCTATTTAAAGCTTAGCCTCATGCAGTTTGGACACTTTTAACTTGAGACCTGACTAATAATATGGCCTGCTGATAAAATCAACTGACATTTATATGTCATATGTTATATTATAATTTATCACCGGGCTAGAAAGTAACAAGAAATTGCAGTACAGAGATATGTTTGATATAATTTAGAAACAACGCCTCCATTAATACATCATGTCCACCTGATCGGCACTCAAGTTTATTTACTAGTTTTATTAATGTTGTGTGTTTATGTTAAAAACTAATACTGGCTAATACTTTGCTATAAGATTTTCAGCTCTCTAATATTAATACAGGTGTCTGCCTCAAAACTCCAGCATCACTCAGGCTCCATTTCTAATGTTTGAGGGGATTTTGTCCACGTATACACAAGCGCTACCCTTTGATATTAATGTGACAACTTTACCAGCAAGCGCATTTGCCCTCCTGCAATATAAATGAAATTGATTTTAGAGATAGATGCGTGAAAACATATTGGTTAATATTTAGTCTGCCAGCTGCTCACGGCCTCTGCATGGTTTAATTGAATCCCACTGAGCTTTCTTTGGTTTGATTTACTTTGTGCTTAGGTACGGGGAAGCTTGGCAATTTATAGTGCTGCTACATTCATTTGCATTTCTGCTGCAAGTCATAACGTCACTGCCATGTTTCAGGGGCTCATTGCCCTAAGTGCCTTTTCCTCATTACTCCCCCTCTCTCTCCTTCTTTTCTGTCTTATCTCTCTCTCTCTCTGCAGCAGCGGCCAGTGAAGCAGTCCCTGGGTGCTTGTGTCTGCCGGGAGTCCCACTGGCGCTGCCTGCTGCTCTCTCTGCTCATGTACAGCTGCCTGGGCGCGGTGGCCTGGTGCCGGCTGACCCGGGTCACCAAGATCAGCTTCAACACGGCTCTCACCAACTCCTTCACGGCCTCCTTCACCTCCTCCCTGCGGGGGTCCACGGGGATGGGCGCCGGGGGACACTCAATGATCTACCACGACAGCCCCTGCTCTGACGGCTACATCTACATCCCTCTGGCCTTTCTGCTCATGCTATACGTCCTGTACATGGTGGAGTGCTGGCACTGCAGAGCCAGGAGCGAGCTGCAGTGCAAAGCGGACGTTGACAGCGTGTATGAGCGCGTGCTGCGGATGCAACAGGCCCAGCCTTGCATATGGTGGAAGGCCATCAGCTACCATTTTGTCAGACGGACACGGCAAGTCACTCGGTACCGCAACGGGGACGCCTACACCACCACACAGGTGTACCATGAGAGGGTGAACACCCACGTGGCTGAGGGGGAGTTTGACTACAGCCACTGTGGGATGAAAGACGTGTCACGTGACCTCAGAGGTTTGGAGGGACATCCGGCAACTCGCCTACGCTTTACCAAATGTTTCAGCTTCACCGAGGCCGGCCCAGAAAATGATTACCTCAACCAGAGAGCCAGGTTCTTCTCTGAGATTGAGGGTTTGGACGATTACATGGAGGCCAGGGAGGGGATGCAGCTGAAGAACGTTGACTTCAGAGAAAACCTGATAGCCTACATAGACCCAGATAGGATGCCTTGGTACACCTCCCAGGTCGCCTTCTGGCTGGCAGCTCTCCTGATGTTGTCCTGGCCTCTGAGAGTGCTGATAGAGTACCGCACTGCTTATGTGCACTACCGCATAGAGAAACTGTTTGGGTTGGAGTACAGCCACAGCAGCCCCTCTCCTCAAGATGAAGACAGACCTTTGGGGAGCAACACTGGTTGTGTTATCCCAAGAGTAGACACGCTGGACAGCACTGAAATGGAGTGGCACATACGCTGCAACCGCCAGTTGATTCCCAGCTACTCCGAGGCCATGCTGATCAACATGAGCACCGCAGACTCTACCTCACTCCAAGACACTGAATACACCTCGTCCTCAAACTGCTTCCTCCTGGACAGCAGCCAGACCGCTCAGAGCTACGGCGCCCTCCAAAGCCAGGACGGCGGCGAGCAACGCAGCGAGCCCCACGGACGAGCTGACGGAGGAGGCAGGAGGAGGACCATCACCAGCTCCAGCTGCTCCTCCATCTTCTCCTGCCGCGGAGCGCTGTTCCACTCCCACCTCTCCTCAGACACGTCCCGCTTCTCGCTGTGCCGCATGTACGGCTCCCACCGCACCGTGGCCCTGTGGAGGAGCCGCAGCAGCAACCTGACAGACCCCTGCTGCGTGGACGAGCAGTGCTGCCGCTCCGACTCCAGCCAGCTGGCGCTCAGTGACAGTCCACCCACCTACAGAGACGCCCGGTTCTTCCCAGTCCTCATCGTGCACCGGTCTGAGGGCCGCGGCGGCGAGGACGGGAGGGAAGTGAGGCGGTATTATATACGGAGAGGCTCGTCGTGCGTGGAGACGGCCCTGTGAAGGACACCTATTGATGAGCCAAGATGGATTCAAATCAGTGATGATATTGTAGGGTTGATCACTATTTGCTCCATAGAAAGAAAGACATTAATGAAGATATATGGAGAAAATGTGCTCTTTTCAGGAAATTCCAGTGTAAATATGAAGTAAAAGAAACTTAAATGCAGACTTTGTCCAATTTTTTAACACAGTCACCAAACGGTCCTCCTATTGAATCGCACGTGTCCATTTTATTACAGTTAAATTGTGTGAAAACAGCTGCAGGTGCGGGGCAAACATGCATGTACTGTCATGTCAATGCATCTGGATGCTCTGGCATCGTCACACTTTCCTCATGGCAGCAACAGTGTGTCAGCTACAGGAGAGTGTGCAGTGGCAAGAATAACTGTCACGTCTGATCACATGATGAATACTGATACATGGAAACTACACAGGCTCAGCATCTGGCTCTTTTCATCACTCCTATTTTTCAAAAATCACAGGAAACAAAACCATCGATGTGTTGTTATATGTGTGGAGAGACTTACTAAAATTGGCCCACATATGTAAAAATAATACCAGAAAGTCGCATGTTATAACCAAAAGTATTGTCCTCTGGTTGTGAGATAGACCGAAAGGTGAAACCAAAGAGTTTGCTCTGTTTTTTTTTCTCTCCAAAGAATTTTATGAAACACTACAAAGCATCTATTGTTGAGCTTAGTGGAGAACATAGGTGCATGCGTGCAAGTGCATGCAATAAAAGTAGTTCTGAAGGATTTTTATTGCATAGCAGTGTTTAATATCAGCTGCGAGACTTATTAGGTATATAACTCTGTTTACTTGCATTTCCACTTTTTTTTCAAAGTGGAAATGCATAAATGTAGCTTGAGAAGCCACCGAACAGGATGGGATTGTGGTTTTATTCTCTCCTATTTGCAACCATTTGCACAAATAAATGTACAGTCCTCCTTGTGTGTGTTGCTCTCCTATCATGTTGATCTGAGGTGACGATGTCAGACACTCTCAGACTCACTTGTGCCTCTGCTGTCCTCAAATACAACTACAGGAGAAGAAACACTGTGCTGGCATTCACCGACTTCAACCAGCAACTTTCCATTGTGGCTGCAAGCCAGAAAATCAGCCGTTTATGCAAACCAGCGTTTAAATTCAGCATGTTGCTTGAACTGGAGAGGCAACACCGGCCAAAATACTGGAGGTAAATAAAGAAAAAGAGCAGACGAAGAGAAGCAAGTTAAATAAGGTCACATAAATACAACCTTTCATTGTTTTATAGATAGGAACAATATAGTCTATGATCATGTAGGTAAGGCCATTAGTTTTCCTTAAAGATTTAAAAATACACATGAACTTGACATTTGTACAGAAACCCAAACATAGAAATGATTCATATTAGACATGGTTGCTTCACATATTTGCCATGAACCTTCACTTAACATCAAGAGCGATTTCATCAGTGGTGGAAGAAGAGCTTTTATTTATGTAAAATCAGTTCTTCAAAAATACTGCATTACAAGTAAAAGTCTCACCTCCCAAAGTTAAAGTTTAAATAATAAATAAATAAATCCCATTACTAATTTATTTCAGAGCTTCAGCAGAATCTCACAGTCTTCCTCAGCAGATGGGCTTTCTGCTTGGTTGTCATGGAGACATCTCTACGAGCAACATCTCCATGACAAGGATGCTGAAAGCTTGTTGAAAGCTCCGAAAAAAGAAGCGTGAGTTCAGAACAAACATCTTCGGGTGGCCTTTGCAAAACTTTATCAGCTTGTGGGGTGGACTCAAAGACCTCTTTGTTCTTAAATGTGACTGCGTTGGAGATCACTAAAGACTCATCGATGGTTTTTAATCATTACTTTTGTCGGACGACGACCTCATGGCTTTCATTTATTACATATTGCGCATTAAAAAGCAAGTTGAGTCCAAACGGGGGTCTGTCCCCCTGCAGCTCAGTGTGCGCACGGGCCGAGTTAACGAGCGCTTCACCGACGTCACTTCCCACGCGCGCGAGATCATGCTAAGGGCAGCTAACCGACCAATTGATAACTGACAACAACCCAGGACCTGTACGGCTTGTCAAGATACTGTGAAGCTAACCGCGGTGGCCTACTAAAGCGTGACGGTACCCGCTGTAGATTGTGTTTAGTGTCCTCTCCAGCCGCTCAGATGTAGAGAAGTGTGCTCTGTTGACATCCGTGACGAGCACGGATGTGTGTTGTGTCACTAGCTCCGGCGCGTTGACTTACTAGCTAGCGTTACTTTTTCGCGGAAGTTTCCCTCTCTGGTATGCATTCGAGCCCTTAGCTCGCTCTCACTCGGCGTTGAGCCGGACTTCACCCTTTAGTATTTGGTTGCCATGAAGCTGCAGTGTGATGTCGAGGTGGTGAATCGGATGCTTCCCTCGTTTGGGATGAAAAGTCGAGGGAAAGGGACGAGAGCGGTGCTCTCCATCGGGAAGCATTTGGACAAGACGAGTCAGCGCAGCAACGTTTACATGATGATCTGCACAGCCAAAGACAGAGCAGGCTCAAAGTACAAGGTCAGTGTCTGTTGTTGTTATTATTGCTGCTCTTTGTCTTAACGTTAACGACCTGTTTTTCAGAGATGGATCCTTTAGCCTCTGTTGTTTTTCCCCAAATGAGCCCGATTGCAAGATGCTTCTGATGAAGTTGAGTTAATCACAATGTAGGTCGCAGTATTTCAAAGCCAGCAAAACAGCAGATCAAATGCTACCCATCAGATACAGATACAAGAACAGCTGATTAAATTTTATTTAAATAAAAAAGTGCACACAGTTTAAAGATGAAACATGTATTCCTTTAGTTGTCAACTATTAAATTAATCAGTTAAGAAAATCATCAACAGATTAATCAAGAGTTATTACCATTATTTGCAGCCCTAGCTGCATATTGAATATAATGCCAAATTTAGTCCTAAAACATGCAGATGTATTTAACAGTCTATAATGTGTTTTAAGTGACAGTTCCTTTTACAATTATTTCTCACAAGTCTTTAAACTTTTGTCATTTTGAGGGTCTGTTGATGTAGAATTTATTTATATTTCAGTCACTCATCCATCCAGGCAGGGGACTGGATCCTATCCCAGTGTGCATTTGTGCCAAAAAGCCCTATTTTTTTTTTCTATTTTAAACAGAATGCCTAAAATAGCCTGAAACGACCCTCTGGTTGACTTTAAGAGTGTGCATTAACAGGGACTTAAGAGGGATAAGAAAAGTAAAGAACCATTAAGACATGAAGCCTGTTCATATAGTTACTGACCTGCTGTCAGAGTCAGACATTAACACATTAACATATTAACATAAGCAAGAGAACTACTATACCTCCTTCTCTCCTCATCCATTGGTGTGAATGTTTGTAGTGCTGTATAAAGTGCTGTTGTGACTGTCAAGAAAAAATATTTCGTATTTTTTCTTTTTGAAGTACACATAAAAAGAAAAAATACCTCAATGCAAAGAAATTTACTTTGACTTAACAGTGATGCACAATATGGTTTGCTCAGGTTGATGTCAAACATTCAAATTACTTGTTACATTGTTCTTAGTTCTAGTTAAGTAAGGCAGAAAATGAGAGCTCTTGTTATTCATTTGTCAACAAAACATCCAGATCTGCTTCCACAGTTTCTTTTAAAAATTGACAGTGTATCAATCATTGCAGCAAGTTGTATTGGCTGTATTTTTGCTTTTCAATTAACTCCTCTCCCCTCCCCTGAGTCTCATAAAAAATCAACTTCTTCAATTATTCATCATAATCAAAGCACTGGATTGGAAAAAGTATTGTTTTCACGGTCTGAAATGCTGCCTTCAGGTACTCCTCAGAAGCGCCTACTTCTGATTTAAAAGGTCACAGCTGTAGATGCTAACGAAAAAGGTCCACATGCTTTCAGTATTCCTGTCTTTACTTGTTGAGAGAGTGAATCACTCTTGGTTGAATGCTGACGCATACCCGCCCTGATGTTGTGTCATGTATTTTTCCATCACTGACATTTGCCAACTTTCTCTTGCAGCTAAAAGACAACATAGAGAAGTTCTTCACTTGGTTTGTGGAGGAAGGCAAGGCCACTGTAAGATTAAAGGAACCCGCTGTTGACATTTGTTTGAGCAAGGTACGACATCCAACATGGTGTAAATTACAGCTTGAGTATATAAAAGTGTTTAAAAGCAAAAACTGGTTGTTTTTTTATTTCCCAGAACATGATTTTCAGGTTTATTATGAAGCAACTTCATTCTTATTTCCGTGAAAGATTTGTCACACAAGACTCTGAGACAAGAGTCAAGCTGTCCACTCACTTGTGTATCAACTAGACAGACACATGGGCTTGTTTTGACTGCAGCGGATGCCTGGACAGACACCATAGCAGCCTCATTGTTTTCAGCTGCTGTGAAACCCTCCTGGCTGGTTTGAGTCAGTGGTAACCTTTCACCTAGTTTCCAACATAGTTCAACGTGTTGCGTTGACAGAAATGCAGTCACACACCCACAAACAGACTAACGCCACCATTTGGCAGGTAAACAGGGAAAATAATGTGTAAACCAAAATTCAGTTAGCCGACATGGTCGCAATTCAGGATCCTATCTGCTGATGTTTTAAGACTCTGCTTTGAATAGTAATTTGTTTCTGATAGGACTTTTCAATGACAAAAGTTTTAGTCATCTTCTCTTAAAATGACATCTACTCCTTCTCCCTCATCTAAATCCCAGAATCTAGGAATATGTAATTATTTTTCATTTCCAATGTTTGACGGCTGGACACAAGATGTCTCCTACTTTACTGAAAAGTCAATCCTCAGCGGGTGTGCACTGAAGGCTTCAAGTTTCCACATCACACTTGTGTAAAGTTGAGTATTGGAGCAGAATTGGCTTCCAAACTAGTTGTGATGCCCCTTAAAATTGGATTTCCAATGAGCACAGAGTGGAAGGTTTTCACTTACAGTAGATGACTGAAGGCAGATTTCAAGTGTCAAACTCTGTGCATACATCATTCTGCACAGTGAAGCTCAAACATTTATTCAGTAGGAACAGGAGGAAAAATACATTTTTGAGTGGAACACGATACCACCGCAAGAAATTGCTGCCTGATAAATACCCATAATTTGAATAAACACCTCAGTGACTGGATTTTTTTTGTTTGTTTGCTTGGTTTTGGACCATATTGGATTGTACAGGTATTCACAAAATTCGGTTTAATCTTTACATCCCTAGTCTCTCACATTTATATTCCCAACAGTAAAAGCTCATCATGTTTATTCAAAGGAAGTGTGTCAAGATATTCCAGGCCAGTGAATTTAGGTTAGATATTTCAAGGAATCCGGTCACACGCAGCCACCTGAGGAGATGCTTTTAGTCTGCCGGTTTTGTTACCGATTCATCTGTGGATCCACCTTTAACTTTTATTTGTTGATTTGTAGGCCGATGCCAACAGCTTAAAGAACTTCTTGTCAGCCGCTCGCTTGGCAGATAGAGGAAGTGACACGAGCAGCCTTCCCCTCTCCACGCTCACTCCTGTTCGCGCCAGGGACGTAGAGCAACCCAAGAAGAAGCTCACCATTGTGTCCAAGAAGGACTACCCCCTCACCTCCAGCTTCCCCTACTCTCTGGAGCAGCTGCAGGTCTCCTACTGCAAACTGTCTCGGGTGGACATGCGGATGCTGTCCCTTAAAGGTAGAGTGAGTTGATGGGGGTTGTTGGCTACATACTGAAATTTCGAGTTTCTCTTTTATGTTAATAGACATGTTTACAGAGCGGCGATAAGTGGAATGTTTAAGAAGTTTAAAGAGCACTCCATGGAGGTCAGTTGATTCATCATGGGGAGTTCTACTCAGTGGTGGAAGACACATTCAGATCCTTTAAAGTAGTAATGCCACACTGTGAAGAAAATAGTCCCTGTCAGTGTTTTACTATTACTACCCATCCTTCAGTTTATCAGGAAAACTCAAATTCAAAATCACCATATACGGAGATGCATGGTTTTCACTGGGCATGAAGGGTATGGAAATTTTAATCTGAAAAGTAACCAGTAACTAAAGCTGTCAAGACAGATATAGTGGAGTAAAAAGTACAGTATTTGCCTCTGAGATGTAGTGGAGCATAAATATAAAGTAAAGTACAAGTAGCTTGAATTTGTACCCAAGTGCAGTACTTGATTAAATGTAGTTACATTCCACCACTGCACCTGAGGAAGCAGTTCTGTCATAACTTGTGACTGAGCTTTACAGAGTTTGAGAAAACAGCCCTGATGAGTTGCATGATGGGAAATAGAGGATCCAGTGTTTCAAGAGTGTGGGATGAAAAATCAGCACGGCTCGACATCTGCTGCTTCGATTTTGACCGTTTTTTTTTTAATGTATCTCTTGCAAGTCCCTGTTTTATAGAAGTGCAAACAGCTGGAGTACCCCTTTTAAGTGGTAGTATTTGTCTTTGGTTTTGTTTTTACAGCTCTCTGCAAGCTAGACCTCAGCAACAACCACATCAAGAAACTCCCTGCCACCATCGGTGACCTCAGCTGCCTCTCTGAGCTCGTCCTCCACAACAACCACCTGGAAGCCTTCAGCACGGCCCTCTGCCTGTCCACCCTGCAGCGGACCCTCCAGCTCCTCGACCTCAGTCAGAACCGCCTGCAGTCCCTCCCAGCTCAGTTCTGCCAGCTCAGAGAACTAGTGAACCTCAAACTGGACGACAATGAGCTTGTCTGTTTGCCATTCCACGTCGGCCGACTCTCAAAGCTGAGGTTCTTGTCAGCAGCGCATAACCAGCTGGCTGTGTTGCCCAGTGACTTCCGCAAGCTGAGTCTGGAGAACCTGGACCTGTTTGGAAATCCGTTTATCCAACCTAACCCTCTGGACCACACAATGAAACTCACATTCCCCCTTCCACTTCAAGAGATGGCTTCCAGAGCTGTGGCCAACCTCAGGTGAGAATTCATCATCCTCAGTATATCATACTGTAACCTCACCATGCTTCATACGTTCTCACAGCAAACTCCTAACTGTATTCTTTCTGATTCACCTCACAGGATACCATACGGACCTCACCTTATCCCCGCCCACTTGTGTCGGGACCTCGAAGTAGCCAAGACCTGCGACTGCGGCCGCATCTGCATCAACTTCTACATCAAGACGGCGGTCAGCATGAATCTGCACCAAGTCTCTCACACGGTGGTCCTGGTGGACGACATGGGCGGCACAGATGCTCCGGTGCAGCAGCACTTCTGCTCCCTCTCTTGCTACTCCGAATTTTTAGACAGCTCCCTCCAGAGAGGAATCAGATGAGGATGACGGAACTCTTTTGTTTGACGGGAAACACCGGCAGCTGGACATTGTGTGGATTTTGCAATAGATTGCAAGTTGTGAGATACAGTAGGAGGGTATCGGATGAGACGAGAGGAATCAACAGTAGCAAACAGCCCAGTGGTGCAATTTTCTGCTAATGCTCTAAAATGAAAGGAGAGTATTGACACTGTTAGGCTCTGTTTTTAAAAGTGCTTCAAGCTGCCTCTTTTACACTTGCATTCAACTTATAATGCACTTCCCACACATCAAAAAACGTCTAAGAGATGAGCTTAGATATCTTTTTGGACCTGCTCCAATGTAACCGAGTGACACTGACTTTATATAACTCACAGCAGTACTGACACAGAAGTTTCTGTGCCGCTGCTAAGTGTCACACATAGTCTTTTCTGCTCTTTCTGTCTCTTAAATCAGACTGCAGGTTCCCCCTCTGACCTACTTCTGCTCAGCAGGGGAATAAAGAAACTAGATAAATTGGAGTTTTTTTCCCCAAACACAGTGCCTCAGGGTCCATGAGTTAAAGGGAGTTGGTTTTTACTGCGCTAATGACCCACAACTTTTATATATATGTGAAAAATTCAATAAAATAAAAGTATGAATTATGTTGTCCTAAGTAGGTTATTGTGGGAGGCTGAAATCAGTTGTGTCATGTTTGTTACGAGTTTGAATTGAGCGAAGAGAAGTGTCAGGTTTTGCAAAGATTTAATGTTGTTGAACACACGACAAACTTTTTAAGTGATATAACAAGAAATACACAACAAAATCCCTTTGTTTTCAACCTTCCCTGAACTCTTGCACTCAGTCCAGCTCGTACATCAGGGAGTTTTGGAAGATGAACCCTGCAGATGTGGAATGATTGCTGATGACCTTTGCATTTCCGTCTTTATCGATTTCCCGTAAAAACACGGGTGGAGGCTTGTCATCGTCATGCTCTGGAGTTTGGAAGATTTGCTCTGTCGGCAGGTCATCTTCGTCCATGTTCTCCCTCTCCTCCTCTGCTGAGCCTGTGGCAAGTTCCTCGGAACAGAGGCCAGCTCGGCTGCCTGAACCCCCTCTGCTTGACTTGTTTGCGTCATCTGTTTCATGCATCTTGCTGGACTCCTCGGTCCCCTGGGAAATGCCACAGACCTTTATGTCACTCTGGCTTTGAGTGTCAGCTGGCATGGAAGATCTGTGATGAAGTGCAGCATCTGTTTCCACCTAGAACAGGAAGACACAAGTTACAACAACAGCTTAGTTTGATTACACACACACACTTGTACCTCCTCTTTGACACCACAGTCAGGTTCAGGTTTGTCAGAACCGATCTCACCTTCAGATTTCCATTGTGAGTCTCTTTTGTCTTTTCAGTCTGCTCTTTGATGTCTGAAGTCTTCGTTTTGAGTGTTGATGCCAAACAAGAGCTCAGATTTTCCTCTCCCTCTTTTGCTATGCAACACGGATGTTCGGGAGTGATTAAAATAGGCTGGTTTTCTCTTTCAGCTGCGGCCACACGTGAGTCTGTTTCTTGAAGAGAAATGTCCATGCATTGGTCAACACTGTCACACTGAACACTTGTTACTCCAGAGTCCCTGTTCTCTGCCGCTCTGTCAAATCCATCCTCCCTCAATATGTTATGCTTACTTATTCCTGTGTCCTCGTGTGGCTGTCTTTTCTGCAGGTTTAGTTTTCCAACTTCTATCTCGTTTTCCCGCTTCCGTTCTTTCACGTTCTCCACCTCCACACTTCCTCCACCTTTTCCTATCTGCTTCTTCCATTCCGCCTCCTCCTCCACACAATTTGCCTCTTCTTCACTATTTTCTCCTTCCTTCATCTTCTCTCCTTTCTCATGACCTCTCTCTTCCTCCTCTTCACCTTTCTCCACCCTGTTCTGCTGCTTCAAATCCTCCTCTTCGGTCTCTCTCTCCTTCATTGCTTCCTTCTCTTCCTCAACAACTATTTGCTCCTCCTCCTTACTTTTCTGGCCTTCCTTCCCCCTCCATTTATCCTCCTCTTCCACCTCACTTTTCTCCTCCTGCTTCTCACCATCACTACCACTAGTTGGAGCAGGCCTTACAGCAAAATCAAGTGCATCATTAGAAGGAAGAACAGGAAGTGTGACTGTAAGCTGTCCTCTCTGTTTGTTGAACTTTGCTTCCCCTTTATCTTCATCCACAGGATAGGCTAAGAGCAGCTCCAGTCTGTATGCTGGTTTGTCAGACTCCAGCAGCAGCCTTCTCTCTTTCACCTCAAGGCTGGCGTCCGTGACCGCCTTCAGAAGCGGCATATCAATGGTAACCACTATCTCTTTGGGCCTGGGGCTTTGAGCTGAGTCTCTGGAACACCTGAAGTCCTGTAGATCAATAAAGGATCGATATTTTACTGTGTAGTTTGGCTCGGTTGGCTCTCTGGTTTTCTGAGGCTGCATCTGGAAGCTTTTTGGCCCGGCATCGGTGCTGCCTTTTGTCACAGGTGATTCTGCAGGCTTGGTTTGCGAGGATGTGGTAGGTCTTTTGTCATCTGGGTATGGGTATGTAAGAGGGTCAGGCTTCTCTGAGGGCTCCTTGGCTTTATATCCAGGTATGGGTTTTCGGATGACACAAGGCTGTGGGGTGCCTTTATATTTTGTTCTCATCTCTCTCACATTGTTTTTATCCAGAGTCACGTTAAAACCATCCTGGATTCCCTGAATAGCTGTGCTGTCCACCATATCCATGAATCCCTTGTTTTTGCTTGCAATGTGGAGAGTGTCAGGGTGGAAAATAACATCATAGATCATTATCTTGTTCCCCTTTGGGTCTGTGTCTTGCCTCCCTGGGTGCAGACTGTGAGGCAGGGACCAGCACTGTCCTCTGCGGCCCTCCTCCGACACCCCCCATTTACTGGCAGGCTTTCCAACTTTTTCATTGCCGCAGATATTGACAAAACACTTGTGCTTGCCGTTCACACTCGTCCTTAGGGCCCTAAATGGTTCCGGGTGAATAAATTCAATCATGTTTCCTCTTTCCTGCTCCAAAAGTTTGATCTCTTCTTCATACCTTCTCTGGTTCTCGGGGTCTGATAATTCTTGTGCGTAATCGCACAGCATTTCCCTGAATTTCTCCTCTTTCAAAGCTTTCGTCAACCTGTCCATTTCCTCCACTGTCATGTTCAGTTCTTTCAGTTTGTCTCCGACCTCCATGCTGACGAGTACGAGGAGAACTGAGCAGGCGGATGAAATTATCGGACGCAATTTTCCACACAACTTTCGTACACAGTTCAGGAGAGACGTTTAGTTCAAACGGTGTTACAAGCTGTCCTCGACGAAAACAAAAATGCTGAATTTGCGGTCGTTTTATCTACTTTTATGTGTGTCTTAGCTCGTTTTGGACCTCAAATTGGCAGCAAATCGTCCGGCTTGTGTTGATGTAACCATAGCAACGCGAGAGCTATCGGTGCAGTGCAACAAGGAAACACTTCCCTGAGAAACATTTTTCGTGCCTTTGTTCCGTCAGGTTTTGACTAATAAATGAGAATATTTTATTTTTTATCAATATAAAAACAAGAATCAAAACATGTACATAATGTCGTATGACCAAACGAAAGGAATATATAAAAAAATTCTACAGTGGCTAAATTTTGTTATACATCTAATAGATCAAATTTATCTATGGCGCTGTGAATTGTAAGATGTTTGAAATGTCAGATTCAAGTAACCCAGTAACATGAAAGTGAGCCAGCATGCCCAATACCAGGAAGCAGCTCAGTTACATTTTTTTTTATTATTATCAGTCACATTTTTTTATTGTTATTAGAATTAAACGTTTATTTTAATATCTCCTTGATTAATGCTAACCCTCGATTAAATTGTTAAATTGGTTATTCATGAAAGATAATACAAAATTTTGCATTATTTTTGAGACCACCTTCAATTAATTTTGGGGTTCTTATTTATTAGTGTAATTAAAAAGTCAAGGACAGTGAACTGTCTTGAAAACAAGCTTTATGTCAAAACCACTACCCTAATGGTCATTTTGACAGGAATCGAGGGTAATGTGTCTGTGGTAATATAATGGACTTTGGATGCACACAGTATGTTTTTTGACATTAATAACTTAATAACCCTATAAGTTTATGCACAAAAAACTTGAACAAAACAAGTGACATATGTCACATGAATTTAACTGTGATTTTATATATCTTTCTTGTTATATGCCTTTTAATTCATATGCAATTACAAACTCCCTGCTTTATTCTGTTGTTACATTAAGTACAGCAAGCAAAATTTCATTGCAGGTGAATGAAGTTTGAGTTCCTTAAGCAATGTTGGCAAAGGCCATACAAAAATATACAAAAAGGAGTACCATTTTTTTGACGATGATCACCAAAAGTGAATTGCATTATGATCACCTGCAGTATCTTGCTGTTATACTCCTCTAAACATGTCAAAACATCTTCTGTGAAAAACTAAGACGCTCCCTAAAGTTAGTGTAAATGGTGAAGTGACATAAATCCACCACTAGGTGTCGCTGTAGACCGCCGCTCAGGTGGCACACGGCCAGTGAATATGTCGGTCAGTAAGGCAAAGGGGCGGGTATGCAGGGAAGAGAAGTGATTGGTCGCACCCCCAACAGTTCATATTTCTCACTGTCTGATTGGAAGGGGTACGCTGTTACTAGGTATGGGACCACTGCTTATGAATGTGTAGGTGAGAATGGGAGGATGGAGGCTGCACAGAGAACCGCTCTTTGTTCAGCAGCATCTAAATGGTTCATTTTTATTGTTTACTCAATAAAACATCCACATGCATCCTCCCAGTTTCTCCAGTTGATAATTTTCTTTCTCACACTGCATGTTAATTTATATGCCCAAGGATATGCTTTATGAACAACTTTCATTTGCAACAAGAACAAGCGGTGTTTGATAAATCACACCAGACCAATAAGAGACTTTTGAATAAATAAGACTCAGTGGTGCATTATACA
Organism: Chelmon rostratus; assembly: GCF_017976325.1. NCBI lineage: Eukaryota > Metazoa > Chordata > Actinopteri > Chaetodontiformes > Chaetodontidae > Chelmon > Chelmon rostratus. The sequence goes on along the minus strand of NC_055672.1, from coordinate 13,285,905 downwards.
AGAATCACTGTCCCAGTGCCTCCTTGTTCCCTTGTGACAGAGGTGACTGGGCTCAAATGATCACTTAATAAGCTTGAACACAAGGGAAACAAATCTCGTCTTGTCCGCTCTAACTCGTCTGGCACTCTGGTTCTGAGCTAATGAACAGAACACAATGTCCCCAGATGGTCTCACCAAAAGTGCTTTTCAAACACCAAAGAAGAAATTAATTCAGCCAGTGGACCAAGAGGGTGGTGGAGGGGGAGTAGAGGGGTAACAGCGTGATGCACACAGGATGTGGGCAGTCACTACTCACTGCATTTCTACATAAGACTACCGGGAAAGATTGCTGACTACACTCATATCCCACACCTTGTTTTTTTTGGGATTTGATAATGGAAAGGTCATAAAAAGCACAAAAAATGACTCATTTAATCTTTTGTTTATTACAAATATGTATTAAATAATACAAAAAGTTAGACAGGGAGATATAATCATGGTATAATCATAGTACTGATGAATAATATTCATATTTACATGTTTTTTCATGTTAACATTTTCCCAAATATGACAAATAAATGCATTTCATAATACACAAAACAATAAATTCACATAGAGAAATATATATATATATATCACTATCAACACAACCAAAGTGTGATGATACTGATCAAAAGTGTTGTCGCAGGGGTGGAGAAGATGAAATGTATAAGACAAACTTCATACAAAGGCTTTGGTGAGAGTGCATACATATTATCAATTATATCATAATAAACAAAAGAATCCTTTAGAGAAAAATACATGTACTAATGAGCAGTTTAAAGGAAAAAGGAGTCCAGTGCATGTTTTTTTCTTTAATTCCCATGAGTAAAATAGCAGCAGCCTTGTGTGCTTGGCTGCTCCCTGTGGTATCTTGGGAGTGGGTAGGATGGCAGTGTTCATTGTCTACTTTGAGCCGGCAGGCACCAGCATGCCTAGCGTGGCAAGGCCAGGTTTTGAGGGAGGTGTTTTGCCAGCAGCCATTTTGTTCAGGCTCCGAACATCGGCCTGCCAGGAGGGAATTTTCTTTGTGGTCATGTGACGGCGTGCGTGTTTGGTGAGGTGATCACTGCGCATGAACCGCCGGTCGCACACGGGACACACAAATTTCTTCTCGCCGGTGTGTGTTCGCCGGTGGCGCGAGAGTTCATCAGAGCGGGCAAACCTCTTATCACAGCCATCCCAGCTGCAGCTGAAAGGCTTCTCACCTGAGAGAGGGAAACAGAGAAACGGCAGAGTAAGGAGTCAGCAAGTGAGTCACATTGAAGTCATAAAAACCTCACACCACACCATGCCGTGTCTGAGATAGTACAACAATGAGCTCACTCTCTTCCCATCAAGGATAACAAGGCCAAGAAATGTTCTACAAACAGGATGAAACACTCATCTGTGGTCACGTTTTGTTCCACATCCTTTCGAGTACCCAACCAATCACTTCTATATGCAGAAAATCTCACCTGTGTGTGTTCTTAGGTGAGCCTTGAGGTGTGAGCTCTTAAAATATGTCTTCCTGCAGCCTGGGAAGTTGCAGACATAGTTTCTCCTGCGGGAAAAGTCCATCTTTGTGGTTGTTGTACCACTGCTGGGCCCCGCTGGCACATACATCGGTGCTGGGGCCAGAGGTAGCAGCTTGGTGTTGCCCAGGGTCATGACAGTCTGAGGGCAGTGAGGGGCCTGAGAGACAGAGGACTGGGGGAGAACCAGCATTACAGTGGCCTGGGGCACTGCCGAGCCCACAATGAGGGACTGCTGGACAGGGGCGCCGTTAGCTGAGGCGGGCTGGGGGAGGATGGATGTGGTGGCGGTCCGAATGCCTGTGCTGGATGTTTGAACTGCGCCGGGGATGAAGGCTGAGATTATACCTGACTGGCTGCTGACAGGGAACATCTGGCAGATGATTTGAGGGCTGGTGACTGAAGGCGGGGACAGGGCTGTAGGAGCAGCGGGAGTGGGTGGGCTGTTTTGTGGTTGGGTATTGACATGAGTAGGGGTGGAGAAACTGTCCAAACAGGATTTTGAGGGGCTGCTGGGCTGCTCTATTTTTGAGGCAGGTAATGTGGGCGTGAGAGGAGCAGGAGGGGATGGAGGTGTGCTTATCTGATCAGTCTTTGTAATGCGTTGCTGCTGCTGCTGCTGTTGCTGCTGGCAGACCGCTGCGGCCCTTACTGTGTCTCTAGTTTTCTCTGAATTAGGGGCCACTGGAATGTGGTGTTGGCAGAGGTTGCTGTCTGCGGTGTGGCGGATGACGCTGGTCGCCATGGCTCTGCAGGGCTGTGGCAGACGGGGAAGGGAGGGGGTCTTTTCAGCAATGGGTGCCAGGACAGGTTGATGAAGCCCGGAACCACAGTGTTGTGAGGACACAGCCAGGCCAGAGCTTGAGTGGAGCGTTGAAGTCTCAACAAAGCTGGGGCTGTGAGGGGGAGTCATACACTGTAAAGAGAAGGAAGAGAAAAACATTAGAAGAATTAGCCAGTGTATCCCAATACCACTGTAATAACATGGAGTGCTTCTCCGCTGTTACATGGGACAGTGTTTGCACAGATAAGTATCGCAGGTGGTAAACAGTTACACATAACAATAATGAGCACTCTGAGCTATAAACTGTGATTTTTATGACCTTGTCCCTGAGAGGAGGAACTCTGTGTGAAGGTCAGACCACCTTACTGTATCAAGGCTTTTCTTGCTGCAGCACCTCTCACCTGGCCCAGTCTCACATCATAAACCATGACCCCAGATTATCTTTGCACATTCATATCAACATGACAAAGGGTTTAATGCAAACTCTCAGGAATATGTGTGCTAATCAAACATCAGTTGTGTCAATAGTTTCACAGCTGTATGGTTTCAGTACCTGCTTCCAGCTCTGTTATCAAGATGGGACTGAAGTCAATGTTGCAAAACCGACACACATATTATTCAATGGTTTGGCCGTTACAGCGTGATAAGTCTCTTACCAGGGAAGAGAGGGACACAAAGTCCTTTGGGGGCTCTGGAAGTTCTGGTGGCAGGAGTGAGTCACAGGAGTCCGAAGCTGGTGTGAGAGGTCTCGGCTTACAGGGGTTCGGCCTGTGACCCTGGCCCCAGGAACTCATACACACAAGCGCCTCAGCTGCCTCCAGGTCTGTGTACTCCAAGCCAGAGGTTCCACTGGAGACAGACAGTTCGCTGTCGTGCCTCCTCCTCTTGGAGTAGGAGCCACAATGATCTGTAAACTCGGCCTGAAAGGAGCAATAGGTAAACATCAGTCAGAGGAAGCAAAATGAAAGTACTTTAGTTCTGCCACATCACTGGGTTATTTGGTTATTTTCAACTACATGATGGTGATTCAACTTCGATTGAGATCTGACCACGACATAAATGCAAACGATGGGAGGGTTTTTATACTTATTTACCAGAATGGAAAAAAAAAATGTTTCCAGTTACAATCTGCTCTGTCACTGTTCCTCAATCTAATGTTCCCGGCCAAACCGCAAGATGCTGCCAATAAGGGAGAGGGGGTGTGGGTGACTACACCCCAGCCCAGCATGCACTGCCTTTGGCTCAGAGCCAGGACGCCTCCCATTGCCAAATATAGACCAAACAGTGACGTGCTGCCGAGATGAGCCATGTGAAATCCCCATAAAGCGGGTTTGCATCAGGAAGTGGGCTTCTTACATTACAACTTTATGATAAATGTTAACAGTAAACAAAGCATATTAATGCTCCTCCACAGTAACTCAACCGGATGAAACAACTTGTGGACACTGACAGGCTTCCGTACATGTTTAAATTAAATTAGATTATAGTTTTACATTATCATTGTTAAATCGGGTTTTACCTTTCGAGGACACAATGACAAGCAAGATTGCTACACAAATGTGTAATTAAAAAAGTGTTTACATTTTCATTTAATGTGGACGATTTGGTATCACTGCACGCTGACGTGACACAAAATAATATTAATAAAATTGAGCATAGCGGTAACTGTTAAATTTTGAACTTAGCGGATGACTTAGCTTGAGTAACTTCACGCTACTAAAAAAAACATAATCACTCAGTAAACAAGTGAATGTTACTGGACTGCAAAATAAATGTCGCGCTGAAGCTTAAGTAACAGTTAAAAAAAAATTGTCTTACCCCGTTTGAGTCCATCTCTGTATATTTTCGCGATGGCATGGAGGAATAAAATATCTAAATATCACTTTTCTGTTGTCAAAGCCAGTCTAGAACAAAGAGACGGCGGTTGCCAGTGCTACTGCCTGTACCGGGGTAGGGTTGAGGTCGTTTTTTTCTCTGACTAGCTCCCTTTTCTCTCAGCTGTGTGTGTAAAACATGGGGAGGAGAAAAAAAGGAAAACAAAACTCACAACACGCACTGGCGGGTGGCAACACTCGGCCTATCACAATTGAGTGTGTGCGGAGCTTCAGCCAATGGTGGAACAGAGAGCGCGTGAACAGTGCGTGCCCGCTGGACTGTTGGAGGAAATAGGGTGCGTGGCCGTTGGTGGGCGTGGCCGTGAGAGTCAGCAGTGTCGGGGTAAACCCGATGAACTGCTATCCGCTGAACTGGGCGAAAGGTCGATCCAGTCTATGCTGCGTTCAAGCGGTGTGGGAATAACTTGCCGAAACCTCTTGACGGCTCGATGCAACATTTCATAAGTCATTCAGAAAGAAACTTAGATTTATAAACATATCTATTTGTCATGCATTATTTTTTTAATCAGCTTTGCTGACACATTGATAAAGAGACATTGCAATTATAGCCATATATATATATATACCTATTTGTTTTATCTTGTCAGAACGTTTTGTGGCTCCTACAGTTCGGATTACAAAATACTAAATTGCGTGTCTTAGTGAGATTAATGTAAATTATTTTACTGGACAGGACAGGATATAAAACATTTCAATAGGTATACAATGTATAGTAGAAGTTTACATGTAAACTTCCATAATGTTCAGTATTTCAAATAATTTTCTGTGTTCTAAATTTAATTTAATTTTACACACGTGGCGTGCTCATATATGGGGTTTTGTATAATTTCTTCCCATTTTTCACAGTCTGCAATGTTGCATTGCAAAATTGTCACAGTTTTTCCACAATACTTTAATGCAACACGAGTGCCAGATGAAGCGCAGGTTTCTGTCTTGTTTCTTGGAGCTGTTTGTGCAGCTTTCTCACAGAATGGGAGAAAAACAGTTGCTTAGCTGTCATCACTTTAACATTTCGTAACAGGAACACAAAGGCACAAAGCTACACACTGAGGAAAGTGCTTTGTTTTATCTATGTTGACACTGTAACTCCTTAACGGTGTTACCAGTATGGAAATGTATCTGTATCCCTTCAAAAACAGATTTTTCATTAATTTTGTATTTTCACAGTGAATCAGATCACGCATAAGGCCACCTATTAAACTCGTTACTGGTGTACCCCATTATTCCTCATGGTCTTGACACTTGTTTTGTCTAGGCCCCATTTATATCCATTTGGAGTGCATTAGATTTTTTTTATTTATTTACATTATTATTGTTATATTTGAATAGATGTTTTTCATAGGTGTTCAAAGTTGTTACTATAGTTCTAATCTACAGATGAACTGCACTGATAGCCTATTGTCCTTGGTGCAGAGGAAATCATATTGTGCTTTGTTGCCCTGATGCTAAATATAGTTTTTAACTTTACGTAAATGCTAATGTATATTGTGCTGTTTTTTTTTTTACTGTGGCCTATTGTCTGAACAGTTCAATGAGATCATTCCCACAAGTACATTTTAGACTGCTCTTGACCTACATATGGTGTTACATCACCAACTGCATTTGGACAAAGAAAGAAATTAGCCAACGGATTTCTGGAAGCCATGCTATGAAAAAGACTCTGATTTCATGATTTCAGAAATCTTACCAATTCAATATAACCAAGATGCTTTGGTAAAAACCGTGTCAGACCCATAATATTTCATATTCTGTTAATCTTTCCTGCTTCTATATGACAAAATCTTCGTGTCACATTGGTAAATTGGTGTTTGCAGTTTGCCTGCAGCTGAAGGGAGTGTAGAAGGTGTGCCAGCCCTGCGCTGGCAGCACCTGGCTGCTATCAGGGGCCCTGCCTCTGTATGATTCACAGAAGCATGACCTCAGGCAGCAATGAGGGCATGGAGCTGTGGCAGTGCAGCTCCAGTGCCAGCAGCTAGCGAGAAGAGAGGAGGGAGGAGTTACGGGGAAAACGAGCTGAACGCAGGCATGACAGGCAGCCCGGCCCTAAGTACAGCAGCCTGTTTGTGATATAAGTGGGGCAGGCCGCTTCAACTTAGTTAGGGAATCTGGAGGAAAGGTTACGCTGGCCCTATCTAGGCCTCCACATGCAGACCTCCCTGTCCGGCCAACTCCCCCAACTCAGGAACTCTGGGAGCGGACTCAAAACGGGGGGAGCTGCCCGGCAGGGTTAAATATACCACCCAGGGACGATATTTCAGTATCAGCCCCTGAGCTCTGACAGGCAGCCGTGGGCAGTGTCATGTAGACAAGTTTGTCACTTCCACAGGAAGTACAGGTGTCCACTCAAAATCTAAAATGTTTTATGTTAAATAGCAGATTTGTCCATAACCTATTACAATGTTTTGTATTGCTATTTACTTGAAATTGTTCTTCGGATTGCTGAGAGGAGTACCACGAGGTCTTGAGTTGTTCATAAATCCATGTTCTTATAAACTGTTTTACATTCATAAAAGACATACTTAAACAGGATTGTTAATGTCTGGTTTTATGTTACATAATATTTATAATAAAGCTAAAAGTTACAGAAATTGCATTGAGTTTTCCCAAAAAGTCACATCCCCATCATTACAAGGGCTATAGATGTGATTATTCAACAGGTCCTTAAGGTTGACTGATCCAAAATAATCTTACACATATTGTGTTCACTGGAATAACTTCACTGAAGCTTTTTACCATCATAATCACAGTAAAACTGATAATTTTATACATTTGTTAGGACAGGAACAAATGAAGAAACACCTGAGTGCAACAGAAAGAGTAATGCTGTAGTGTTGTGTAATCGTTTCGATGCTCTTTTATCAAGGAGTGTATATTGTTTTTGTTTGCTAAAATTATTGTTGATGGTAATGTAGTTTCTTACTACTTTATCACACGGTTTGGGGATAAGTTTTCATTCACAAGCTAATGCTCTCCAAATATCCAGAATGCTTTGTGGTCCCTGTTGAACTTGTGGAAAACACTGTCAGTCAGTTGCTCCTCCCCACCATCACTGCAAGCTGGCATCTGGGTGAAAGGACACAACAAGTAAAGACATCTCAGCCCAGGCTGTGTGGAAAACCTCAAAGAAGGATCCTTCATGCTTCCTTTCTTCATACCTTTCTTCCTATAGGAAAACTTTTAATCTGCTCTGTGCTTAATAATGTCACATCTAATAAAGAACCACTTAACAGAAAAAAAGCAACCCAATCACCAGAATCATTGTCAGCACAGATATGTTGGAACTTTATGTTTTTTTTTTTTTATGTTTAAATTGTATGGTTTTTATGTGTCAATTTTACGTTGTGGCATCGCTATGGTTACAGCCGGGTTAGGTTTAGGCACAAAACCACTTGGTTAGGGTTAGGAAAAGATCATGTTTTAGCTTAAAATACCCAGTTTTGTTGCCACAAACACGAAATGTCCTGACATCAACACACAGCTTGAAAATGTCCTGACTTTTCGTGAAAAATACCCGATCTTTTTGCGACAAATGTGGAAGGAACAGTAGTTTGCTCCTTGGCAGTGGTCCTAGCTGTCACACCACCACCCCCTCCTCATCCTAATGATAAAAACTCACATCATATATCACATCATGTGTTGATACGTATAGTAAAAAAGTATACATTTTATGTATTCTGGCAACTGGGCTGAAAAACGACAATGCTTTACTATTGTAGACGTCTAATGTCAAGGTAAACCATGTTGTGGTCTAAAAAAAGTATGTATACTCAATGACAAGCCAAAGAATGTGTAGTTTGTGTATATTTATATTATAGTGTTGACTCACTAATTTCTGTATGTCAGAATGCTGTTTTTGCCCTCAGTGTATTAATTATGCATGGGTGGAAAGTATGCGTATTCTGTTTGAGTAATACAGAACTGCAGGAGTGAAGTGCATGAAAAGGAATTTTAAAGGAAAACTTCAGCCTTTACTTCAGTTCCCAAACAGCAACACATCTATCTTTGTACACCTTTAAAAGACGCAAAGTGGCCATCAAATGTATCAGAAATCCATTTACCACATTATCTCTATCTCTATCTACATTTTACAACGAAGTCACACGTGAATACTACAAACTATCACTAATAAGAAAAATAAGAGAGACGAAGAAGTAAATAATGGACTTCTACCCACACTTCACAGTCAGTGGAGGTTTAGACTTTTACCAAGGGTTAACAGATCGTATTGTAATTTTAATTTTGTACTGTGAAAGAGCCCAGAGACATGAGAAAAGCTTTTATTTCCCGTTCCTGCTCAAACTGTATTTTGTAAATATGTTATGTATTTAATTGGATTGAAAATAATTAATGACTGCTTGTGGCTGGAATGACAAAATTTCCTTGATGAAGTAAATTGTGTGTCATATAGTCTGTCTTATCGTCAAGTCTTCATTGAAGGATGCGTTGTGTACCACACAACACATGTGGCCCCACCCTTTTCCTCCTGCACACTAGAATGGTGTGACAACAGGAATTCCTCTCCAAGCATCTGGCTCCTGATTGGTCAGAATGATATTCTAAAGCCAATCTGTTGCTATGAGACACTGACTCCTGTGCTGCGAGCTCGCTGTCTGTTGTCCTAGCAACATGAGGAACTAGAGGCAGGCTAAACCGGAGCACCCGGAGTAAACCCTATCAACCAGCAGAGTATAAAAACTCCATACAGCAAAGATGGAGGCTGGGAATCCAACCCTGAGCATTGCTGTGCGGCTATAGTGTGAAAAGCTGCTCCAAGAATTGACAGAAGCAGGGGGCCAGTGAGAAAGTGCTCACTGTCAGAACGCTGAATGAGATGACAGAGGCAGCAGGTGGTTATAGCTTCTGCCATTGCTGCTGATGGATCTTTAGATACCTCTTAATAGCATTGTCTAGAGATTGTTTCTTTTTATCCATTTCTTCTCAAGAGCCAAATCCCAGCTTTAGGTCTTTAACCGTGTTTTTGACGAGTTTAGCCAACATGTATTCAGCTTCTATGACAGCAGACAGAGCTCTCTCATCCAGCCCCAGGTTTGACAGCACTGACGTCCTCCAACTGATGATGCAAATGTTTCCTGATGCTTGATTGAGATTACCCTTCACCAGAGCTCTGGTCATTTCCCTTCATTCATTCCTGTCATCTGATACTGTTAACTTCTCATAGGCAGCAACACTTGGTTTATCTGATGGCCTCTTCTCCCTCCAGAGTAGCAAGTGCTGCAAAACTTTGTTATTGAATCCTCTAATATGAGACACGGAACTTCAGGAGAAAAGCTTTGCTTAGTGCCATCCTCCTCCTTCTCCTTGAGCTGAGAGATGACTCAGCTCAAAGAGACTCATGAGTCTGAGAAACTTCTTCCTAATGAAACCAAGGGTAACACTTGTGTCTTTCTAACCATCAAGTCATCGTGCATCTTTTCAGTCAGTTCCTTCTTGATCTCATGACTGGACATGATGTTTTCCTATTTTATGTTGGCATGTGCTGCAGGTTTCTCTGTCAGGTTTAACTTTAATTTTTGAGTTACAAATTTTAGTGGTGAAGGCTTCTGCTTTCTTACACTGGTGGGTGATATCTTCCTGGTCCAATTGCGATTCTCAGATTTGGGTCTTGGAAACTTTGCTACTCTACTTTCCATCTAACAACTTCTCCAAGGTCAACAATGTGTAGGTCATCAGTTATATATATGAAAATTTCAGATTTCTGGGGGTTCACTTTACCTAGATGTCTCCATGTGGTAGCCTGACACTCCATGCCACGAAGAGACCTTATGTTGGACACGGAGGAACTGACAAAAACACCAGGATCCTCCGGTCAATCAGGGCTCCTGATGATCACAGATAAAATGTAGTTATGTGAAAAACCTCCCTCTCCACCAGTCTTGTCAGTGTATCTCCACTCTCACCATGCAAGGCGTCATATAGGACGTGAGGAGCGGCAGCAAAACTGGGAGTGAGTGAGTGAGTTTCCCAGCTGTGCGTTGTAGATCTTCAATCCTGTACTTATTACAGTCTGAGATGCACTCCCCAACTTCTGTTCCTCAGGTCTTGGTATGACAGTTTTGAGGACGGCTACAGAGACTGACTGCATCACATCGGCCAGTGAGTCAGAAGTCCCAGCAGCTAATGTCCACTGTGCTGCAGAGATTCTGTCAGAATGTTTGTTTACTATGGCCACAATATTCCCTGGTGTGATAGGCATCTGAGATCTGTATCGAGCCATCTGTAACTCTACTTTTGCAGGGCTGCTTTTCTTATTTTTGCTTGAAACTTTGTGCAAATTGCTCAGTAATGTATGTAAGATGTGGATACCCACTGTGGTTTCTGACTGTGGTCTGGAAGTCACTTGTCAAGAGTGAAAACTAAATGTCAAGTTGACAAACTTAGAGCACAAGCGGGAGCAATTTCCCCTAAGTCACACTGAAATTCATCACTCGTGAATTAATGAGCACAGCAATCAGTTAATCATTCACAAAGCAGCATTGATCAGAAACACAATGACACCAGCTGCAGGGTTTTTATGGGGCAATATATTGACATAAATTCTATTATAAATTAAAATATTTTTCTCATATAATCACAGATTGTGTATATTCATACTCCAAAATATATAAAGTGTGACTTTAGGTATTTTCTCATATAATCAATAAATCACACCTCTTGGACTCTCCTCACTGGCGCCAGCTGTACCGTATCATAATAACTTCGTTTGAGATGAAAGTCTGCCATGGTTAGACTATACTGTCATAAGAGTGCACAGTTTGACAGGGCAGAACCAAAAGTGGTGCAGCATTTAACCTCAGAAAAGGGAGAGATGTTAAGATCTCGACAGCAGTGACATTAAAAATGAGTCATGTGTTTTTACTGAAAACACTGTAGCGCAAATTAAAGGGAGTCAGATGTGGATATCATGTAACACCATCAAGACTGCAGAGACAGTGAAAAAACACTTCTGTTCGTGGAAAACATGTGAAATTACAGGCAGTTTGAATGATGAATCAGCCTCATCTGAATCTGAGTGATGTCATACTGTGTTCTGTAGGCACAGTTATGTTTCGCGACTCTCCTCCAGCTATGTTACATGACACAACAGTGAATCAACGACGATCAGTTTAAGAGAGCTGAATTTTCAGTGTTGGGCTGATTTTTCCTGCAGCAAATTAAAAGATTCCAAGAAAGCCACTGAATGGTACTAGAAAAGGTCTCCAGCTACAGAGATCTGAGCTGCATCATCAAAACATCAAAACAAGACAAAGAAATCCACCAGATTATGATCTTGAAAAGTCATTTTTGTATGTCCGCTCATGAAAGCATTATAACTAAGCACAAAATAGAGTGGAATCTGCACATTATCTTAATTACATACCACTGCCTCTGTGTACAGACATTCCAGGTATTAGCCGCAGTGCAAAGCAGCCATGTATCCCCGACACAAGATCATACTCAAGGGTTCGGTAGTTTTAGGGCATGTATTGATTGCAAAAATGGAGGCTAGGGAGATTAAGAAAAAGGAAACATTTGATTAATACAAACAAATGCAATGATTTCAAAACAATAATGCCATGAATAAAAAGATACCATCACCCACTGCACCTTTTCTATTTTTTTTGCAGTTATAAATCCTAAAAGGAAAAAAAAGCACTAAATCGTCCAAATAAAAATAAACAAGCAGACTGATCAGGAGAGATCAGTAGAGTTTCAATGTTGGGACAATTCTATTTTTTTTTTTTACTTTATAATTATCATTCACTCAACTGGAATCATTAAGTTTCTACCCAATTTGACCACACTGTTAACAGGATGGAAAACAAAGACAGACCATATGTCTGAGCTGTGAGCCCGGCCAGTTTTCTGCCCTCACTCGGAGTCATCTAAACAGAGGACAGAAGCTCCATCTTGACACCAACTGCGGGTTTAAACGAGGACATCTCAGGAATAAGCCTGAGAAAACAACAAGGGGAACGACGGAGACGGCAAAACGGAGACGGACCAGATGGCCTCACACTTAAAGGCGTCAGGGCAGCGTGGCAACGTTGGCGTGGCTTGCCGGTTAAAGTATAACTAAGTGATTCTTCAGGCCCTTCTGTACCTGCACGCCTGATGCTTTATGATGCTGCTTGTAGAACAATCGTACTGATTTCACAGCCCCATGTGCTGCACAGGAAATGCACTCACGCTGTCACAATCGCTTTTTAGAGGCAGAAGTGGGAGGAATGGAACTTGTCAGTGTTATTCTTGAGCAAAACTGCAATATGTGAACACTTTAGAGCTTTAGAAGTGACCAAGTTAACAAAAACATTGTTCAGATTCATCATAAATAATGGAACTCGTCCATCGGGGGTCAAATTTAGCCTAATAGGCTATTTCATAGAATTGTGGTGTACAGAAGAGGGCGTTGCTCTGTGAGGTCTTAAAACAAATTATTAGAAAAACGTAAAGTTTGACCTGATGTTGACGCCAAATGCAAAGTTATCACTGAAGATGTTAAAATTAATCATGAGGGTGACTTGAAATTCAGGGCAACCCATCCCAATAGCTGTTTCAGTCAAAATCACAAAAGTCGCCCTCATGGTGACGCAGGAGGAAAAGTCACAGGATCACCAAAGTCTTTAAGATTCATCCTCTGGGGAGCATTAATGTCTGTGTCGACATTTCATGGCAATCCATCTCATAGATGTTTCAGTCTGGACCAAAGTGGTGACATCACTATCCCTAGAGAACAGTCAACAGCTTGAGATACTATCGAGGGCCTGCTTCTAAATCAATACATTTGTGGCCAGGTTTCCGACAGAGCACCCTCTCTGCACCTGTTTCCTGTCCACAGGGTGAGGGTTGATGCCCAGACATCTGTCACCGTGGACAGAAAACACTGGCACAGTTGATCCCTGCTACAGATCCAAAACATCAACCACCGACAGACCTGCTGCTTAATGAAACCATTCCATGCACATAGATTACAAATCTTTTCTAAGATGGAAAGCTTGAAATATGTCGGCTAGGTTTGAAAAGCGACAACAGTGTGGTGAGAAAGAAAAAGCATCAGAGAACAGCTAGACTGGAGAGCCTTTATTGGGCACCTTGTGCAGCAAATCCTTTACAAAAAAACAGCATCAATTAAAGACATGTAAATAACTTTCTGTCCCTTGACATGTAACATTAGAATAACTTCATATAAAAAGGAAAAAAAACATTATATTATTAGGAATAATAGAAATTTTGTTATATATGGTAAAAAAAAACAATGACCCACATCCATTCTCTTAATAAATATATACACAATAAGTACTGAGATAAAAAAGGGTGGATCATGTTGATCCTTTTTTCAGTGGATATATACAACATTTCCATTTTTTTTAAAAAAAGCCATTTTATCAGTTAGTATGTATTTTATACTGTAGTTATGGCAATACAGGAGATTTTTTCTTTCTGGATGTGTCTGAACCTAAATACCATATTGCACTTCCAGAACAGCCTGCCTGGACTGTACTGGACTTTCTTGACCTATTTCATCCACATTCAGGGAACGACTCCACAGGAGAGTGGTAGCTGTGTTTTCGCATTGTTTTCAATATATTTAGTAACTATTTAATACTTACAAAGAGGCCATTATTTAGGAAACAATATCTTTTAAGCCATTTCACTCAAACAACATGTATCCGATGCTAAAAAATACAACATTTACTGTACAATATTCTCCCCTAATTGTACGACAGACGAAGAAGTTTTTACTCACTAAATACTGCCACGCTGTTTGCTATTAATACACTGAGCCACTGGGGCTCCATCAATAATTTGCCGTCTTCATTTTGTGCACTAAATACCCAGCTTTACAGATTGTAATTGTCAGTGCTATGGCTTTAGGAAGGGAGCTGTTTCTCCTCATAAATGCAAACATATGAGAAACACTGCTGCTTGCATAGCATGAGGTATAGCAGCACCACAAACACTCTGCACGATGTACAAAAGTAGGCACAAATATTTGAGGTGCAACTCACTAAATACAAGATAAAGGGTGTCATAACAATCCAACCTGACCTCACTTGTTGATTCCTATGCACAAAAAAGGCTTTAAAATGAATCAAAATGTATAACTTACATATCTAATGTGGTGTATTAAGAGCTATGGCCTTTTCAATACCTCTTGTGGGACTTTTAAAATCGGTTAATGCAGCACAAAGACAACATGATTTACATTTCACATCAAGTCCATAATGGCTGCATAGCTAGACGTGTAAACCACCACTCCTGACGGCTCCATTTGATTCATCCCGCATCCTGCTGATGATGTCATCTCCTCCCGCCCAATCAGATTTCAGTGAGGGTGAGTTTGTACATGCCGCCCAGCTCCTCCATGGTGATCTGGAAGGTGTCTTCGTTGGAGTAGTGTTTGATGATGTTGTCATCCATGTGGACTAGAATCCTATTATAAGACAGATGTGGCTGTTAGCGACCTGTTGCCTTCACCCTCATCCCCAAAACACGAAACACTAAAATCTCAACTTAATTTGGAAATGATCTAATCAACTGATAAACACACACAGAAGCCGATAAATCTATCTACTGTGTAATCGTTTTAGCTTTTACTTGTAAAGAAATATTTACATCTTATGATTGACTGATGTGCATCAAAGCAGCAGCTCCTATGATTGCTAATGCGCAACTGACGCATAAGTTACCAACTAAATGCCAATTAATCAGCAGGATGAGAGCAAACGCATGAGTAGAATTAATTGATCTGGTTGTTCATTAATGACGGATTTGGTCCTTCACAGACACTCATACTCACCCTTTCTTGCACTTCTTGTAGACTTTTCCAACTTTGTCCAAAGGCAATTCATACTTCTCTGAAATCTGGATGAAAAAAACACAAATCAGTGTTAAATTATTGAACGTTTGAACAAACCAGTCTGCTTTTGCGGCTCAGCCTTTACAGACACCTGGTTCACCTGTTATAGCTCAGAATTTCTGCTGTTGGTTCTCCAGCAATTACTGTACATGATCCTTGTTCTCTGTCTGCCTTCAGGCCCGAAATTAACCTACACCTGCCTCTCTGTTCTATTTCCCTTTGAATTATTTCCCTACATTCTCCACCTCGCCGTTCTCCCCCGGACGCCTATGCTTCCTCTTGTCCACAGCTTTTCATCCCATTCCTTCCCTCTGTGCCACACACCCTGTCTCTCTCTCTCTTTGCCCATTCCCCTCCTTGTTCTCATTCCTCCCTACGTCATTCCCAGGTCAGTGTCGCTAATAAGCCTAATTATGGCTAGTGCAATACTAGCCATTATCAGTCCAGTTAACTGAGGACAACTTACAGCTTCCACCAGGCCTTTCAGCGTGGGATTCTTCAGCATGAGAGCATCAAAAACCTCCTCTGCCTCCTTGCGCACGTAGAGCAGGACTGCATGGTGATAAGAGAAAGAAGAGACAGGAAGGTGTCAAAGCAAACAGGTGTGTTAATGGACTGGACAGAAAAACCCAAAAGTCACTCACAAGCCTAAAAGCGCGTATTTGGGTCAGGTTGAACAGCTTGAATGATGGTTTTGGTTCGCGTGTGTGGGTCTGCACACATGCAAACACATGCACACACATACTTTATCCATTAGTGCAATTACAGATATGTGTAACGCTGCAGGCAATTCTAATTTAATACTCCCCCTGCCAGACTGCATGGGCTCTCATCCAGACTCAAAGAGGTGGACTGGGCCCAGACAAAACACACTCATCTTACATTGTCGTAAAGACACACACACAAATGGAAGGACAGACCCAACTCTCATTCACTACACTCAGTCTTCTCAAAATAGATTACTCTCTAAATACAGTTTTTCATATTGTTTTCTTATCTGTTGCAGGAATTGTGATATAAATACAAGAAATACTCCTTCTGTTGTCAAGAACCCTTCTATTTTAAGAAGATAGATTTTTGTAGGTCAACGGTCCCTGGTTCTCTTGACAAAAAGCTGATGGGATGTTTCCACTGGAGTTTGGATTTCAGCAGACCTTGTAATGGGTAAACTTGTTGTTATAGAGTGTCTTTGCAAATGAGTAGATGAGTTTCTGTGATTGATGCAAATAAGTTTAACGTGCCTTACAACCCCTGTCGTCTCACTTAGCCACTTGTTACAACCGCTGTGAATCGCTGATGTATTTTAGGTCGTGGAACAGAATGCTAAAAACTCTTAAGCTTGTGTTAACCACCTTATTTTAGGCATCTGACCAAAAATCTATTCCAAAAACCCACTGACTTTGAGATGAGGAAAGGAAAGGAAGTACAACAATGCTCACTCATTTCTGGATTTTAAGACTTGTTAATGCAGCACTCTATCAGAAAAGAGGTCAGACAGTACAGTATGGTACTTTTCTCAATGGTGGTGTTCTGATTCAAGATGCTACAGTACATGTATATAGCCACGGTTTTGCTCATTGTGGTTGGGAGCTACAATGGATAACTGTGAGTCATTTAAAGGAGGCCCGTCAGCACATGATGCGCAGTTTTCTCTGTCGGACGTCAGCACGATACCATTCAAACCATCACAAGGCTGCCAATTGTCCAAATGGAAAGAACACGACAGCTGTCGTGGAAAGATCATGAAACGCCACCTGAAGCTTTAACTGAACTTAGTCTGGAGTAAATTTTAGGTGGCACGTTGGCTTTGCTTTTTGGCTGAATCGTGCTTCATTTTTAATATATAACAATAACTTTGAATAGTTCCGAGATTCAGCTTCAAGCTGCAGCATCATTTAAAACACGAGATCCCGTCTTGTTTGGCAAGCGATCTGTTAAAATGTAGTCATGTCTGCTTGTGACCTCTTGTCACAGGTGAAGGTTCTATACTGTGACATAAGATGTGAGCAGTTCAATGACTGCCAAAGAGTGAAACTGTTGTTTTGAAGGACTTTTACAGGCCTGATGAGGTGAAGCACTATTTCACAATAAATAAGTTAACATTTGAGAAAATCTGAAAAAATGTAGATTATTTTGTGTAAGAAGAGATTTTTCTGAGAACCCCCCTGAAAATTCACTGCAGGTGCAAATCTTTGTTGGTGGTGTTAAAATGTCAAGGTGAAGTCCAGCTCTTTAAAAGTTTCCTCTTCTAGCTGTAACACATCTTACAGCATTTATTTACATATCTTAGTCGTGAAAAAAGCAAGCTGTAGGCCTGTGACTGGGATGTGGGGTAAAGGGCACAGGCTTGTTTGCATGTGTGCACGTAGTGATCACTGGTATTTTGTTGGGTCAGTGGAGGCCTTGGGCACGTGTGTGTTTTGAAAGACCTGGAATAATCACATGGCCCGCGGAGAGAGTGTGTATGTGTGGGTGTGTTGGTGGGGCGGTCTTCAGGGGTTGATCACAGCAAACATACCCTCATGCACATGCATGTGCGCACGCACCGATTTATTGCCTAAGATCACTCAAAGACCCCTGATCAGGAAAGGCATCACACTACTGCAACGCACACACACACACATATGTGCTACCTTTCTTTGGTTCCTCCTCTCTCGCCATCTTGTTTGGGGGCGCAGCGAACTCATCATCACTGAAGGGTAATCTCTTCATGCCCGAGCTGCAGTGGACACACACACACACAAACACACACAAATCACTGCTTTAACGCCCTTAACAACAAGCTAACAGGCTTTAAAACACACACAAGCACAGGCATTTCCTAGAAACAGCAACCTTGTATCCCTTTTACTGTGAAAGTGCCAAAGGTTGTCTCAATTCAAGGCTTCTAAAAAGAAAATGTGAAGAGAGCAAGTGTGAAATCAGGGCACCCATTAGCTCACCTCTCCTCTCCATCTTCTGTCGCGAAGGGCTGCAGAAGAAACAGACATAGAGAAATTAAACCATCACTGAGATAACCTTAAATTGCTACTAGTGTCAGCTACAGATGTGTTCAAATTGGGCACCCAACATCTACGGCAATAATACATATGAAATGTGATTTCAGTGTACATCCTGCAATGAAAGTGAATGTTTAAAATGTGCAACTTGTGCAACTGCAGCAGTTCTAATTCTGCATGTCGGCAGCTAAATCAACCAGGTCAAAGGAAAAGTCAACAACCCAGTCCAAACAGTTTCCAGTGTTGACCCTTTTATGCCTCCTTATCACTGAGAAACGAGCCTGGTCAACAAAAAGCAGCCACTCGGCCGTCTAGTTTTATATGTGGAGCAAAGATTGCACAGTTTGGTCACAGAATCATTTCAGATGTCACAAAGTCACTTATATGACAGGAAAAAACATGTTTTTGAGACTTGACATATTGATCTGTCAAATAATCAAATAATAACAGGCCTCTTGATCCTAATAGTTACCTATTAAATGTATAGATATTTTAAACTCTGTTACTCAGTTACACTGCAGTAAGTTGCTCTGTGGAGGCACTGTTTGCTTATACAGTAAATAACAGTGTATGAAAATCACTTATTTTAAATAGTACATCTTGTTTTTCTAATTCTTGGAAAGCTGCTTTTGGTTGGAGCCTTTTGCCCTGTGACTGTATTGATTGCAGGCGTTCCTGTCAATAGAAATCTATTCTGAGCTGGTGGGTAAAACCCAGAGTTTATCAGAAATTGACAGCGGTTCAGTCAGGTTCAATGTCATCTGCAGCACCAAAAATAACCTCCTGTCCCTCCCTCAGTTTCGCTAGTAGCAAGGTAAACTCAGTGAGAATGAGAGAAAGTGACAGAGTACCTTTTGTCACTTGCACTCATGATTTGACCAGCAGGGGTCACTCAAAACTCACAACCAGAGACATTTCTCACCGCTTTTCATGTAGTCATTTTTCTAATGTTGCAGAGAATGTTAAAAGTGCCTGAAATGCAGAAGTGACTTCTTTTGCCAGGTGTGCATGCACACACGCCTCTGTAAGTGTCATGTGACATGTTGGTCCTGACTGGAAGATGCAAAGCTCAGAGTTCAGTCACACTGAGGAGGGCTGCTGCGAGCCAGCACTGATAAAAACCTGCCAAACTGCACGCATGCTTAAAGTGTGCTATCAAACGCCTGATATAGCACCTACGCATCATTCACAGCACTGCAGTCCTCTCTCTGTCTCCAAATCTGCCTCTTTATGTTCCTCGGAGCATATGAACAAATTAAAGTGGCAGCACAGGTACTATTTTCTGAGCCACCCCGGTTTGTTTTGAGTCACTGGTAAATGATTCATCCTGTGAGTAAGCAGTCTGAAATACAGCCATCAGTATGTAGGACTCCTATCAAAGCTGCAAACTAGAACTCTCTGTTCCTGCCAGCTAAGCATGCAGGTCACCTCGACCCAGCTGGCTGACGAGTGGGTGGAAGCTGAAATCAACAAACTGTTTATGGACCACCTAAGACGCTGCAAAGGGTACATAAATGCAGCAAAAACAATGTTCATGGTCAGAAAAGACTGACGAGACATGCTGTACTAAACAACTGCGGTGGGTATTTAGGGTTTTGGGTCTCACTCACATGGCGCTGGAAGGAAGAGAAATGAATGTCAGGAATGAAGAGGACGGGCTGGGTCTCGAAGTCCGTCATCATCTTGAAGATGGTCACGTCATTACGCTTCTGGAGAATGGGCACTTTGACATCCACAACTGGGTGGAAAAGACACAGCAGGGAGCAGTTTAATAAGGAGGACATCTTTAAAGTCTTTACACCTGCATTAATGTGCTTTTACAGCCACTTCAGGGAAGCGAAACAGGCCGTAAACACAACATTGACTTATTATCACCTTATAAAGTTGTTACAGCAAACACATTAGCAAGAAGTTGCCTATTTACACATCCAGTGAACACTGAGCAACACTGGCATTTATTTAGAGTCACATTTCTGAGCACCTGGCAAATGTAAGACCAATATTCACTCTATTTTTAGTTCTGTTTGGGTTTCAAGTAGCTCCTGAGGCTCTTTAGCCACTTAATGCTCTGCTATGTCCACTGTAGAGACGCTAACATAGCTGTTTGGTGCTGGGCGGATAGCTTAGAGTGGGGTTTTCAGAGCTTTTTCCTGAAAACACCATCTAATGTGCCTGGACAGAAGGATGATGTTGACAACCATGATGTGAGTGAGCCATAAAGTCGTGGGCAACAAAAAACAGAACGATGAGCTGAAATGAGCTCAAACGCTCCACGGAGATGAGGGGGAGTGATATTTCGGTGTGGGTACATGCTCACGCTGTGAGCGTCCACTTTCACATTACACAGTGGTTTGATTGAATTGTTCATGTAAAAAAAAAAATTGATTGGTGCAGCTTTAAGACAAAAAGAGATCATCATATAACTCTGGTGTAGGTGATCTGGGGTGAGATGGAGACCGGGGGAGGAATTACATTTTGTAGTTGTAGTTTCTCAGCGCAGTTGTGTCTGAACTTGTCGAGTTAACTTTGACTTTGTTTTGTTATGAAGTTTAACAGATTGTACTGTACACTAATACACTTTAACTCCGGGATTAGCTACAGCACGTACGGTAGTTTCAGCCCCTGCTTGTGCACGTTAGGTTAGGTAAAGAGCTGAGTGACTCACAGGCCAGGCCGGGGTTGAGCTCAGCCACCTTCCCTTTCCGGCGGGACTGCTTCCGCTCCTCATCTCGGATCTTCCTCTCAGCTCCCTTGTCACAGAAGACTTTGATCTGGCAGTAGGCACGGTGGATGGGCTTGTTGCTGCGGTTGTTGTAGCTGTAGGTGTCGATCTGCAGGTTCAGAGGAAGACCCTTCACGCCCTTCTGAGAGGAGAAGTCTGTGCTCAGACAGTTGACAGAGATGAAGATCTGCGGCGGGAGGATGGAGGGAGAAGACATGACAAATGAGACAAAGAAGGTGGAAAAAGTTGTGCTCAAAGCAAAGGGAAAGTTTCCAACTTTGCCTGTATAAAGCTGGAGAAATGAAACATAAAACAAGCTTTGTCCATTAAAGGCAACAGCAACTTTAACTTTAACTTTAGCGTTAATCTAACTTTTCAATGTGTTTTTAAATCACGAAGAAACTCTGATTGTCAGTTTGCATCACTGTGAAACACCGAAGACTTCCTGCAGCAGGTGTCTCATTCAGTGTTCTGTGCTGCCCTCTATTGGTCAATGCTAGCAATCACAGGCTCCTTTGTCCTTCTGGTGCTCGCATTGAAAACTGGTAATCATTGTGTCAACAAAACACACTATAATAACAGAGCATTTTGAAACACCTTACAAAGAGGATCTGAGGGGAAAAGCAGCAGATATCCCCGATATTATGAATATCATTAAAAGGCAAAAGAAAAGGAAGAATGTGAATTTGTTTGTGCTTTGAATTGATGCATAACTTCATAACATTTAAAACCCTCTGGAGTCTATCCATTCTGCTTTATTTATAGTAACATAACTTTATTTATATATCTTGCAGAGACAAGCTGAGAGAAGCAGTTAAAAGTGCTGATGTAGGGCTTTCACACATCATCTCATTTGTTTCGGAATGAGGAATTGAACAAGTGGGATAAAATCTATATTTTTATTCCAACATTCCAGATTTTTAAAAGTGCCTGTGTCATTTTTCTTGTATGTTTAGTTTCTGGCACCTTTAAACAAAGAGGAATCATCAAAAGAAAACCATTGTCAGCAAAAGATGTTTTAATGAACTTGCCCCAGAGCAGGCAAACATAAGGGAGGGGCTGCCTTTTGCAAATACACCGCAAATACGTATATGCTGCAGAGCAATCAGCCCAGGGGCGAGCCACGCATACGTACACACACCTGCTCACACACACACATACATACACACACCTTCATCTGTCAATAAACAGATCGATGAGACCAATCATCACTGATGATTGATGAGACGCTCAAACAGCGTGGCAGGGCGTGGCTTCCAAAAATACACAAGCAGCGAAGTCATGAACACACACAAGGATGAACATCCTATGGACACAGGCCTCGAGTCAGGAGACAGTTAGACCCACATCCTGGTGTGTGTGTGTGTGAGTGTGTGTGTGTGTGTGTGTGTGTGTGTGTGCGAGCCAGCGAGTGAGAAGTTTGTGCGTCTGACTTTATTCATGTTAAGCGTAGCCTACAGAGAGCGAGACGCTACCGGTGAGCCGAGGTGCCATGTAGTCTCTTCATGTGTTTGTCAGCCCATCGGTCGTCTGGATCACTGCCAGTCAGCCAGATGAGGGTCGACAACAAACAAAAAAAACAAGACTGGACGACGGGACAGGAGCTCCTTCTTTCTGTCACCTCTCCTTCTCGTTGAACAGGATTTTAATTTGTTAACTGTCCAATCCGGTCCTCGTCCCCCTCCTGCTGAGTTTCCTCATTCCTGCGCTCTTTGTCTGCTGTGCAGAAATGCCTTAACGAGCAGCATCACAATAGGGGTGACAGGCTGGTTGGACCAGTCAAGAATGTATGCGCACAAGGGAGGAAGACTAGCACACACACACACACACACGTTTCCATGTCTCTACGCAACAAGACTGCACGCACAAGAGGAGGTGACGGCATCCTCGCTCTTCTATTCAAGCACCTATTTTCACTAACAACTGTTTTGGAGGATCATAACGAACAAAGTGGCTGCTGATCACTGACAAAGGGGTGTCAACACCTGAGACCTTCATTCTGGTCTGTGGCAAAAACCACACGGCACCTTCAAGAAGAAGGAGTTGTCTACTTTTGGCTTAAGTGCGTTGATGTGAAAAGTTCAAGGCTCATATTAAGAGTTCAGGACAAGGAAGTGTATGGAAACCTCGGATCACCAGTGATCCTGTGGGCCAAACACTGTTTTAACAGTAGCTTTCGCACAAGCACGTCTGATTATGTGTGTGTAGGTGTTTCTTTTATTGTCTTACTTTGGCCTCCTCATTGGTGTCCCAGGTGAAGGAGATGGCGTTGTAGGAAATCTCCTCGATGTTGCCAATGGTGTTGAAGCTCTCCTTGTAGTCAGCTGTGACAACGAACGAGAGTTTAGTCAGCAATTTAGTAGTGGTGAGCCCAACCAGGAAATGCAATCAGACTGCAATCTCAAGAAAACTTTATTTTCATTCACTGTTACTGTATGACACACTTGGGTTTTAGAGACGGCACAAGCACACGCCTTTTTCTGTCCGTTACAGCTAAGCTGCCCTTTCAACCAGCCACTTAACAGTGCAGACACAGGAGGATTAATCAGCCCAAACCATCATAAAGCCGGCATGAATCATTGCAGCTTTAAAATCAACCTCCATCTGTGCACCAACAGTGTCTCAGACACACTTGGGTTTATTTGACCCTTTATTGCAGCACTCTCGCTCTGCCAAACAGTGCACATATTCCCTTTAATGTAACTGACAGTTGAGTTTAAAAAATGAAAGACTTCTTACCAATGTCCAGACACCTCTGTTTGGCAGTGTGCTGTCTGGAGTGCCAGTACTTCCAGTGTTTCAGCTGATCATCTCTGCACTTCTCTTCCCCAAACACCACCATTACCACACTCTGGCAATTGATTAACACGCACAATGTCAATTTAACATGCTGTAAACATATTCAACATGTGGTTACAGTCCATAAATCCTAAACCGTTGCTTGTTTCAGGTTTCTTTCTGTCTCTTACCCTGACTTTGGTGATGGGTTGCTGCATGCCTTTGTTGTCAATCTCCCTGAGGGTGATTGGGTAAAACTGGCCCTTGTTGAGGTATGTCATCGTGCCGTCGCCTGTCTTCTGACGCAGAGACTTGGACGCCTCAAGGGTGTACTCAAAGTTATTCCTAAAATACGATGAGATCGTGGCAGAATTAAGTAAACATCAGGAATAAGACATCGAAAGTGGCACCAACAGCATTCAAAAACCTTCATGTAGCTGCCGCAGCTAAATCGTGACCTAAAATCAGTGTGTTGTCAGATAACGCCTGTGTGTGTGTGTGCAGCCTCTTTTCTCTCACACAGAGGGGGAGTCTGGTGTCTCCCCTGCGACTGTGATGAAAGAGGCCATTCTGCGGTGTTGTGTCAAAAGCTGAATGGTGGTGGAAGTCGGGAGGTAGGCCGGCGGCCGCGCGACTTACCCCGGCACGGTGTCAAACTGAGGGTACTCATCAGGCGTCATGGAGGACATACGTAACTGGAGATCCCCTGGGAAGGAAAACACCTGCAGCACACAAAGAAGACAGATAACGTGTGAAGTGAGGTGCAGCAAAAAGAGGATATTAAACAGCTCCTTTTCTTTTTAAGGACTCATACTAACAGCCTCTTCCTATAATTCACCAGAGGAATGATTTTCATGAAATGCTGTTTTTCCTCTTTTCTTCCACCACTTTGTGTGGATTTAATTAATTTGTTCTTCCCCTTCATCCCCAATTTCTTTGTGTTTAAATGGTAGTTTAATTATCTTCCATCATGTTGCTCCTGCCCACCCCCCCTCCTGTACAGGGGTTTTGTTGGGTTACTCTTTTCTAAAGTAATTCCCCTCCAGGTTAAATAGAGAGAGAGGACAGAGAAAGGGCTTTGGCTATTGTAGGAGAACAGTACAGCACTTTATTGTGTTGGTGAGACAATGGCATAATAACACACTGGCTGCTATTTTGGCATGTTCAAATAAAACCAGGGAAGGCTGAGCCCACCGCTGGCTCCATGGGATCAGGTGAATATCCTATTGTCTGATGGGAGAGATCTGAGAGGAGAGGAAGGTGAAGGAGAGGAGGAGGGGGGCGGTCGCAGGGAGAGCAGTAGCGGGGTTTAGAAAGAGGGGGATCGAAACACACACCTCCTGGGAACCGTCCTTGAAACTCTCGGAGAAGGTGGAGTCGGGGGGCGTGCGGGACTGGGTGCTGGGGCTGAATTGGACCCCGCCGTGGTTGAGCTGGCGGTCAAAGACGCCCACGTGGCTGTCGGTTTCGGCGCAGTTGTTCGGGATGGTCACCGAGAAGCCGTGGCCGGGCACCTCCGTCTTGATGGAGGGGTAGTTTGGCCCGCTGGCGATGGAAACTGTGACGGTCGTGTCTGAGAGGTAAAATCAGAAAACCGACAATCAGGTTTTGTGTTTTTGAGCCGCTCCTGTTTGCTTGTGTTATTGAAGGTGAACAGACCTGGTGAGGGGAACTGGCTCCTCTTGTCTGGGGCCAGCTGAAGAATATTGAAGGGCCCCTTGAGGACCTGGATCCTGTTCTCCATACCAGCTTCCTGAAGTGGAGCAATGGGGTGGCCCGCCTGGATCTGGTGTCTGCAACAAAGACAAACAGCACATATGTTGGACTTAAAGTGTGACTGTTTTTGTAAATACTATCACTATCATGATGATATTCATCCAGTGTGAAGCTCTGCTGTCTCTTCTCTCATTTAAATCTATTAACTACAGAACAGGAGTCTTCGTAGTTTTATCATAGTTCATGTGCTGTATGTTTTTATGCTGTGTTTTTTGTTTCACTGCTGCGCAACCAATTGCCCTTTGGGGACAAGTAAAGTGACTGATTAATTACTTTTAAGTAACTAATACGTACGCGCTAAACTTGGATTCAGGTGCTACACCCCATTATCTCATTAGATAATTAATTACTATACTGACTATAATTAGTCAGTATAGTCAGCATAGCCTTGAGAAACGTGTGTTATTACTCCAACTAAAGAACAAATCTGTTGGGTTAGACTCTAAAAACAAGGCTTTTTTTGACCCTTTGGAGAAACAAGGTGCTCCTCCAGTTTTAAATATATTTCAACAAATGAGCTGCACTCTGTGCTGCGTTCAGCTCTTGCACTTGCAAACGCAGCCCTTAAATTCAGAGAATGTGCAAGAGATTGAACCTCTCCATTCCCTTCATGCGGTGGTTCCCCTCTGCTGTGCTTTTATTTTTAAAGCGGGGTGGTATTAGGTGAGGGCTGCTGCTTACCTTTTGTTAGGATCCACATCACAGACCAGTGCTTCAGGCTTGCTCTGGGGTATTGTTCTCTTTTCCCTGGGCACCTGTACGGGAGTGCAAACACAGCCGCTCAGCGTCTGACCACATCACATCCAACAACCAGGGTCATCCTGCTGTCTATATATGCAGCTAGATCAGTTACATGACGCTGGCTCTGCCTTGCAGATGTTGGTTAATGGTCGGATGTCAGCATGGACAAAGATCATATAGGTGAAACCTGAAAGGATTTGGTAACTAATCCCCTGACATGAGATTCTGCACTTTTGATTTTAGAGTTGCAGGACTGTTTTTTCCTGTGTGGTCACATGATTTCTGAGTTTCTTCTGATACCTTGTAGTAGTCATACAGCAGGCCCAGAGCTGCGGCACTGTCCTCGTCTCCATTTATGCTCATCATGGCCTTGGTGGCAGCTGTCAGCGGGTTCTCCAGAAATGATTTCCAAGCTTCGTCTTCTGTGGTGAAGGAGCGGCGCTGGCCGCCATAACCCGGCTCGTTCTGGAGAACCAGGACTGCACGCTTACTGCGGGAGGACAAGAGTTTCATAAGTGACTGTGTACAAACATTTTATTAAGATGTTAATAAAAAAAAGTAGGCTGACTGAGGTGTTACTTCAAGTATACTGTTTGGACACAAATGAAAGACATTTATAAGAGTGGATATAGAATCTAGGATCAACAGACTTCACCTCACTGACTTCACATGAGTTCAGAAAGCCAAGGCCTGCAATCTCAGCCAAAACTGACAAACAGGTTACAAGAGCGAGAGATCCACCATGTCAATGCTCTTAATCTGCGAGACCAGTTGTTCAAGCTTTTCTGTGATTATGCAACAAATCTCAGCCATCGAACCACCGAGGAGGAAAAGATGCTCTACAGGCTCGTCCAGTGTGATGACTCTGGTTCGAGGATCTCTCATTGGCTGAGAAGGTGACCGCAAGTGACGCATCTGACCCGGCGACATTCCTGTGTTTAAGCAGCGCGGTGCTGCTGTTTTCGTAAGAGAACCTGTTTATGAGAAGCACGTCGTAATGCACAGTCATCGCCTGCGTCTTTCTCCTTCCTCTTCCATCTCGTGAGGCCTCGAGAGTCATAGCTTCATAAACAGGACTGAGTTGGACCAATAAGAGCGCAGCAGCTTGTATTTTCGTGTGTCTCATCTGCTTGTCGCCATCTTAATGTGTTTACTGAATGAAAATACAACATACTGAACATTTCAACACTGAACTTGCCTATTTACAGTCAATTTTAATGTTTGCTCGTCTTATATTTACTGAGACGTGTTATGCCTTGACTAGAACAAAGTAAAGTCAAGCTCTTGTGATTAAAGTTTCATGTAGCTCATTAGCTTTCCTCGTCAAACTTTGGAAACTACACACCCCTACGACACGTCTTCAATCATCCTGCCACCAAATCCAACTGCTGATTTTCTGCCACAACACAGCAATTATCATAAAGTGTAAACGGACTGGCCCAGTTTCCACGTCGAGTATCTACAACAAATACAGCTCTTTTCCCCTCAGTGGTCAAAGCAAAGTGATAATTAGTAATCCTATATCTAATTGTGCTGTTCATAAAAGGCAACCTGATAAGATGCTGTATTAACCAGCAATAAAACAATGAGGACATGTAATCCATTACTACAACAGCAACAAAAAGAGTTGTTTTTTCAGAGATTTAAATTAGATTTTACCTGTAGGGAATAAAGTCAGTATTTGCAGCATGAATCCACAGACGTGTCACTTTTTAATGCACAGGAGCATGAAAAAAAAAACACATCCTTCTCTGCTAGAGAAGCGTGCACGGAGTCTTTATTTTTGACATTTGAGCTGTTTAAGTTAAAATATATATATATAACCTCATATAGCCCTGTGCTTGCTTACATTGTCTGTGTAAGTAGTCGGGCCAACGCCTAGCAGGTGTACAATTTCACTCCCCTCAAAAGTCTCCTTGTCGTTGCCCTCAAAAACATACAGAATATAGGCTGAGCCCTTCCACCAGCATGAGAAACACTCATCTTTATTTTAAAGATGCTGATCAAAACTCTTACTTGCACATAAAAAGCCGTCAGCGGGGGCAGCTTCCCTTCAGCTGACGGCTCCCTGCTGAGCTCCGTGTTTATTCCTGAACAAACATCATTAAGACTGCCCGCAGAACTGTTGGAGCTTAAAGCAAAGTCAAACACTAAACCTCCCATCGCCATCACGGGACGGTTTTTATTCTAACAGGCGCCTCAGCTCGCACGACAGGTGGAGATACACCTGTGCAGGCTGGAACATGACAGGTGGAGTGAGCGGCGCTACACCATGGGAAACTATGTGATACACGTTCCCGCTTGGCAGCCAGTCTCAGAGTAAACTTACCCTCAAAAGAGAAGCCATAATAATCCTAAAATAACGCTTCAAATGCTACACAAACATCACAGGGATATTCTTTTTGTTTAAATATCAGGCAGCAGCTGCAGGTCAGAGGTGGACCACAGCGAGCTTTTATAGATCCGTCTTTGCCATGAACTCAAAAAATAAAAAAAGGTGCAAAAATAGTGTGAAAATCCACAAAATATTTAGAGTCAGTATTACAAGCTTATAGAGTCAAGCTGCCCCCGTTGTGTAGGCTAAAGGTGGAGAGTCAGGACAACTTACTTGTCATGCTCCTGTGACATCTCGGTCGGTCGAACTGGACTTTCTAGTTGGTACTGAAAATCCGATCCGTCTTCTTTGCTGTGGTGGAAACCTGCGCCGCTAACGCTGGATGAGGGCCGCGGCACAAACAAGGTGTCCCCTACTGAGAGAACGGGTTTTGTCGGCTTTTCTCGCTTTTTGGGGGCAAAGCTGAGAAATTGAGGCCGGTTTTACCTGTGACAGGACCGCGGATTGGATTACAGGTGGACGGCAGGGGCGGGGCCGCGCTGTCAATTACCCTCGCTGAGGTTGTGATTGGCTCGCCTGGTGCCTTTACCTGGAGCTGCGGAGGGACTCACGGTGAACTAGTGGAAGAACAGGGTTTAACAGCTGTGATTTTATCATGTAGGGTTTGTTATAGTGAAAAAATTGGATAGCCTATGCAGTGTGATGTGTGATTCTTTAAAATAATAATAATAAAAAAAGGTTAAAGTAAAAAAAATAAGAAAAAAGGTGATTACAGAATAAAAAGGATCCAAAAATGTAAGAAGTATTGGAAATGAATCAGAACTGATGGATTTACACAGTCCAGCGGTTTTGGAGCTAATTTTAGGACTGGAGGAGTAAGAAAGACCTTCTTATGGGCATGGTCACTGCAGCATTGTGCTTGAGCAGTAATATGTTAAACATGAATGCTCTATGTTCAGTAGTTTGGATGGATGGATGGATGACTTCCCTCAAATGAGAAACAAAAAGCTATAAAACTAATCGGTATGTTCGGATATCAAGTCTCCAATTGTGAAATCCGAGAAGTCACTGAAATAATTTTCATGTAACTTAACAGGAGACCAGAGATGACACCAAAATGACTCAGTTTGTAATGACACCGACAAAGAAGCTGTTTAGATTCTGTCTTAAAATAATCATCAGATGCACATTGAAACAGGTTTTACTTGCTGTGATCGTCCTTCCTGTTCAGGGAATCATTTCTGATGTGATTCCAGTGAAAAATATAAACCACAAAATCCACAGTCCTGCTTCTGCGCAGCAGAAATGCATCGTAAAGTTTATCTAAAGCTAAAATGAGGCATCAGCAGTTTGACTTGCAGAGAAATCAAGTGAGTATCTTCTTTAATTACAGTCATTTGAACCCATCCTTTAGTGGATCTGTCATGTGATGGGTGAAACTCAGTCTGTTTAAAAAGGTCAGTATCAGCCCTGATATCAAACTCTGAAACTTTCTGAGCAAGGACATGAATATGTTATTTACTGTTAGAAGATAGAGTAGAGTATATAGTAGATATTTATAGTGTTTGTGGTGGCAATCAGTGACTTTATATATAGTGAACTCACCACAGAAAAATTGATATTTAAACATTTGTAATTGCAACAATTCACAGCTGGGATGGGATTTACATCTTTGAGTTTTCTGTGAGCCTGAAAACATGGGAAAACTAATTTCAAACAACAAAATGATGAAACGAAGTCAAATGGAATAAAATGCAAAAGCAGGTAAATTGATCCCTGGAAGACGCCGTGAGTCTGAACCCTACATTTTTCAGAAAACCACTTATCTAAAGACACTGTGAAGCAACATTTTCCTTCACATGAGAATCATTTTTTTCATCTAGCTCCATCAGTAAACCTTTGTCAAACTTCATGAAGAGGTGCACCCACCTGTGTCACTGTTACCGGATGATGACACAGAGTTGTTTACATTGTCCTGGAGGGCAGATTAGCATCAGCCTGCACAGCTGGAGGTGAGAAGCAGGCAAATTTAGGCCTGCAACCTCAAAAAACATTACAAGTGTGCAAATGAAATGCTGAATTAGCATGGCAACCAAATCAGGTTGGCGGTACTCTTAACGGTTAACAATCAAGTAGCATGAAGCAGGAACAAAAAAATCGTTCATTACTGTTTTTCTATGGAAGTCTGGCATAGAAAGCTAAAATTACCTGCCAACTTTAAACAAGTGGAATATAAAATAGCAGTGGGAATAACTGTCATATGTTTTGGGATTCTCTGAGATGCTGTACTTGAACCATTCTTTTTAACTATCTACAACAAGCTTTGTGCTGATTGTGATAAAATAAACATAAATGTGCAATAAACCTTAAAACCCAAAAACACAGAATGAAAAGAAACACAGTGAGTGAAAACAAACAGCTTAGAGACAGAGGGGGCTTAAAAGATGCTATCAGCAATATTCAAAGTTTCCCCCTTCACACACACACACACTGAGACAGAAACTAACAGTAATCCCCCCTCCCCCCATCTCTCTCTCTCTCTCTCTCTCTCTCGCTGTACCACACACACCAACACACACACACAGACACAACCTCCTGCTCCTGGATCCTGGTTTACTGTTTATTTATCCCAGTAGAAGGACACCTGCTTCTTCTGGAGCTTGTTTGTGTTTGCATGGAGGACATGGGATAATACAGTGAGGGAGGGATACAAGGATGTCTGTGTGTGTGTGTGTGTGTCTGTGTGTGTGTGTGTGTGTGTGTGTGAGAAGAGACTGGGAATATGTGGCTGGGCTGCTGATGGTGGGTCTGGTTAGATGCTGACTAGACAAAGAGCAGAGAGGCCAAATGATGGGGGAAAACAGACAAAAGAAAGAGAGTATGGATCAAAGCATTGGATTAGAGAAATCAGAGACCTGCTCACTCTCGGGAAGATACAGTAGAATTAACATACAGCAGACAACAAAGAAAGCACCAATACATCAATGCAAAAAATGTTGCACTACATTGCATGAACTCAAGATCCTACTGAAGAAAAAGTTCAAAATCAACAAAATTTAAAAAATGCAAAAGTACAAATTCGGCAGAAAAACATCTCCTGTGACTATATATATATATATAATTAGACTGTTAATACTGATGCGTCAGTGACCATGTAGCATTTTACAGTTGTAGCTGCTCAAGGTGAAGGTACTATTTTATATACTTAGTGACACAAATTTGTATTTACTGTTTGGACTTTTCTCTTATCTTTGATTTTTGCGAAGCT
The DNA here is from genome assembly GCF_017976325.1 of Chelmon rostratus. Classification (NCBI taxonomy): domain Eukaryota; kingdom Metazoa; phylum Chordata; class Actinopteri; order Chaetodontiformes; family Chaetodontidae; genus Chelmon; species Chelmon rostratus. The sequence goes on along the minus strand of NC_055672.1, from coordinate 13,254,217 downwards.
TTGCATAACTTCACCTCTTCGGACCTAAAACAGTTATTTAAATAAAAACCATGTGAAGGTTAGAGGGGAATATGTGAAACGTGACAACAGATCCCAAACAGACACTGATTTTCTTTAAGGGATCACAAAAAGGCTGCAAAGTGCAGGTTTAATCTTTAAGAGAGCTTTGTGTTTTATAATCAAACATGTTTTATCAAACGTAGAATCTAAATCTGTAACTTGTAACTATACAGCTGTCAGATAAATGTCTTAAATTAAACAGGACAGTGTTTCAAGCTGAAATATAGTGGAGTAGATAGATACTGTGGACCTCAGCTGATAAACACTGGGTCAGTATAGCAGAATCAGTCCTGGAGTGGTTTCTACCTCCCTCATCCTCATGTGCATCTCTGTCTGGTGGTGTACCCCAGGGTTCTGCCCTGGGTCCCGTCTTCTTTGCCTTGTGCAAACATTAAGATGTTTTAGAGATATATCTTATCAAGCAAAGCTTTATTCATACAGCACATTTTATTTTCTTGACATCATAAATTCATATTGGCAAAACAGGTCAGACAGGTAGTGTGGAGCTTTCTAAAACTAACTGGTGCCTGTGGAAAGTTCCAAACAGGTGTTTTTGGAACACTCCACAACTTTCCCAGTCTTTTCTAAAGTTGTGTCTGAAGCTGAAATGGAGATGATGAATCATTATTTTAGTTTAGCGTGTCTACACTAGATTCTTGTGATTACTTTTAAACCCATTCCAGCCTTATATCACCCGTTTGGTCTCTTAGTCCCTTTGATCAGGTTTTATTGGTTTCCCTTATTCCAGACTCAAAGTTGTGGCTCTAAAACCTTGTAACTCTCTCCTGTTGAATTTAAGACCTGCGGACAAAAGCAGCTCAAAACCCTCTCTTTTATTTATTACTTTTTTATTTTGTCTGTGTTTCGTATCTTCTTTTGTTTTTTAATTGTGAAACACTTTGTGATCTAGACAGGTGTTATATTATGTACTGTTATACTTAATTGCTTAAAAAAAGAGGTTTTTAAACCCTTAAAAAAGAGATGAGTTTAATAATTCCTGTCTAGTAGAAACACTTTAGTGTCAAAGCAAAGGGGGAATTCATTCAGCCTTTTTTTTTTTTTGCTGTCACTTTAATTAAAGCCTGCTCTCCGGCAGAAGGGAACCAACACCCAGGCCAGGCTTGCTGTAGTTACTGGTGTTAAACAGCCTGAGGCACAGGGATGATCTCACGACTGTTTGAAAGTGACAGAGAGACACACACATAAAATGAAAAGCGCTGCAATGAAACACTGACAAGTGGACATCTTAAAGGTGCCACGAGTGCTTTCCAATGTGCAGCCCAGATGCATGTGGAGCCGATGCCAGCAGTTTCCAACGGTTCAAACCCTCCAGGATGCTTTCTGTCATTTGGCAGTTTAGTTAGTGGGATAAAGCCCCCCTCGTCCTCTCTCTCATCCCTCTTTTCCACCTCTCTCATCCTAGAAGACAGTTGGTTTTTAACGCCGTCCCACCTCACTCCAGGCATCTAACCGGGATGGAAATAAGATGCAAATCCATCCCCACTTTTCTAGCATGTGAGCACTTGTCTGAGCCGAGAGCGCTTGTAACCGTATTGAGGTCTGTTTGAGTCACACTGGACCGCTGTCAGCTCGGGCTTGAAGTTCGGTGAGGCTTGCTGTTTTCGGGTAAACAGGGAGCGAGTCTATATGAACAATGAGACAGTGTTGTCATGTGTTTGATGATCATTATCATGCCGCTGTCTCTCCGAATGTTAACAGACATCCTAGAGCTTTGAAATGATGTGAGCTGTGTGGAACTATCGTTTACATCTGCTCAACTCTACCTCTGTGACAGATGAGGCTGATCCACAAATATTATTTATTGACATTGTGGGATTGTCATCGCTCCCGTGTAACTGATTGCTTGTGGTTTGCTTTTGCTGTTACAGCCTCATCTGTTAGGACTTTCTCACTCAGTCTTAGATGAATTTAGGAGATTTAATTGGAGGATATTTAAGCGTTTCAGGGTTGATCCAAGCAGCTCGATGGTTTCGTGATGTTTTTCAGTGTTTTGCTGAGGCCAGGGTTAGATGGTATCACACTGTTCCCACTGATGACAGTAAAAACAGTCACAGACACTGAGGGCACGGCAGACCCGCATGCTGCTCCGCAACTCCCAAACCACTTAACGCACACACACACTGAGAAGGAAACAGGTCAGTACTTTTTCCAGGTGTTATGGGATTCCGGGATTCTTGATGCAGTGTTTGTGTGTGTGTGTGTGTGTGTACATGTGTTTTGCTTTACAACACTGCTGATGTTTTAGCCCTGAGCTGTGGATATAACTGACCATTCAGTCTGATTAAAGGGACCGTTATTATTCGCAGACACAAGTAGATGGTGCAAATAACAATTGGTCTATTGACAGAAGTAGTAAAACACAAAACATTCTCTCATTTCAGCTTCTCGATTGTGAGGATTTTTCTCTCTTTTTCCATCAATTTAAACTGAATTTCTTCGAGGTATGGTGTGCTGACAGATACTGTGTCATCTGCTTGCAAAAAAGGAGGGGAGGATCTTTTTATAACCAACTTTTCCAAGGAACATAAACATCTCATCATCCATCACATATCTTGTAGCAGCATATAAGCACCACTTTCTTTCCCTTTATTTTCACCCACTGTTGCTTTTGTACATTTCCACATCGACACCAACAGAAACAAAAAATAAAAAACACTGATACATTTTAAAAAAGCCAAACTCCCACCGCAACCCAAGCATAGCATGACATTTATTAAAGCATGATGCAGGAGCGGATGCACCTTATCTTACAGTACATAAAAATGTTAGAAATGTGAAATGGATAACATTCAAAATATATGTTATTTTTTCCCGTCCCATAAAATGTGCCATATTTTTGAACCCAGCACCAGTGCAAAGGTTATCACTCTTATTCTCACTGGTAACTTTGCTTATAATATTCACATATCAATGCATTTCCGCTCTTTTTGCTCTAAAATGACGATCCAGTAAGCATAAGTGACACACTTCACACTTCAGGTTCATACTGACAGTCCTGTCTGTCGGCCAGGCTCTCATCTGGGAGGGGATCTGTTGTGTTGTACAAAAGAAGAATGAATGTTTACATCATTCAGCTTCATTTACCGAACGAATCCTTCAGAGGTGAGATGATGATCTGTGAGCCGTTAGCGTGGGATTCAGCCACCTGATAGACAAAAACACTCACAGTAACCTGAGCACTGTATTGTGGAGCAGCTCTACAGGCCCAGACATCTCCATGGGTACGTGTAGAAGGATGTTTGTAGGCGGCATGTACCCAGAATACACTCAAAACATATTCTATTACTGTGAATTCAAGGGAAATTCATGTTTTATCTTCGCAGCTCACTTTCCTCTCTGCTGGACCAAGCACCACTGCACCACCTGAGCTAAGATCTATTTTGATGTATGTTTAATCCCACAGAAAGTGACACCTTACAAGCTGTTGTATTCATAGTGTGAGCGTTTTACAAGCAGCCAGGCTGACTTTGTGTTGGCTGTTTGAGGAACGCTGCCAAACAGAACAAACAGCATTCCTGCGTGATCGTGGACACTTCGGCACATTATTTTAAGACTCACCATCATGGGAAATGTTGTCACCTTCATTTGAAGTACAAACGGAGGAATTTCATGAGCAAAGCAGATGGAAGTCATGAGATACGATGACAGAATTGTTTGAATTTACCTGCAGAAAAGAAAGAAGGCGGCTCGTTATCATCATCTTCGATCACATTTTTCAGTTTTAGATACTATTAGATGCAAAGCCTTTCTGCTATTGTTGGACTCTGCACTTGTTTAAGTGCTTCAGTAAAGAGGTGAACAAGTGTGAGCGCTGTAAGATCCTGATCAGACAAGATCTCATTGGTTGAAATCCTTCAATCTTCTCATCGGGCCTCAAACAAAGGTAGTGGTTTGTCAGGATCTGCTTGATTTGCTGGATGCTCACAACTCTTACATGTCTGACAATATCGATTACATGCACTGCCTGAGTTATTAAAGCACCCAAGGTTCAGTATAATCAGAAATAAAAAACAAAAAACTTTTCTTTGCTTGATTCATTCATCATTCTTCAGGCTTACTCATCTTGGTCTTGTGACTTACAGGCACCCTCAGAAACAATGTGCGCCATTATTTATTTTTCACACGGAGGATGAATAGCGAGGTGGAGGTGAGCTGACTTCTGACTGAAGGCGGTTATTGTTGAAGAAAGCGTGGGAGACTGCGAAACATGCTCTGCCACTTACAATCTGCAGCCTCCCATTCCTCCCAGTCCAGTTTTGTTTCTGTTGTGATTGACTCTAGCTCGCCTGCATGAGCAGCAATCACTGCCGCCTCACTTTCTATTGCACAAAAGCAGTGATCAGTTGTTCGACTTCAGTAAAAATAGCAAGACTATAGTGTAAAATTAGAATAGATAGAATTAACATTTGTATACTTGTGTATTTCACTTGCATATTTCGCTGCAACTGACAGGCCTGTAGTCAACATTTTACTTACTTACCTAAAGTAGTCAGGTGTGTCTTATCAGGTAAAAAAATGTCCAAAATACACGTTCAAGAATTTATTTTAGATTTCTGTCCTGGAAACGTATGTAAATGATCACACATTTAATAAATAATGACTCATTTACATATTTAAGCATCCAATTTCAAAAACCCGTTATGCAAAAATAATTGTCTTTGTGCTAAAAAAAACATTTGAATCTGATATGTCAACAAAATGAGACAAGAATTTTTAACCTTGTTTCATGTCCAGATTTCTGATCTGAAGACGTATGTAAATAAGAGCACATTTAATTAGATAATGTATCTTGTGCATATTTAAATATAACATTTCAGAAAACCTGTAATACGAAAAAATAATTGTCTTAATATAAGTAATAAACTGTGGACTTGGTGATATCTATTGGTTTAAAAATGCACCCTATGTTTTTGTCACATGCACATACAAGACATTCAGTTAAATGCAGAAAAAAGAAATATAAAGGATAAGAAATTCTAAAAATACATATATAAGTAAACATATGTCATGTTGTCAGGTAAAACTATACAATACATTTTTACAAGCTCATTTGTAAATATGCAAAGTAGCATAAAATTGAAATATTCTGGTAAAGTAAGAATACCTCATCGTAGTACTTAGGTGCTTTCTTTTTTGCCACACTGCAGTAATACTGCAATGTTGTTTCAGTCCAGAGACAGAGAGGAGAGCTGGCCTTTTTCCAGCCATCACAGGGTGAAGGAGAGAAGGAAAAAGTTTAAAATATGGGAGATGTCACCTGCAGGTATGCATGCACACGTATGTTAGCTCTCACCCACACACACAAACACACTTGCGTTCACACTGAGAGACGCACCTGTTGACGCCTCTGTTGAGGAATCCTTCCTCAACAATCCTTTTTCAAGAGATATGCTGTCAAACCTGAAATGTGTCTTCAAGAGGAAGCAGGAAACCAAAGCAGACCCTCGGTTGTTTCTGGAAAATGTTCTGAGGTCTGAAACAGCAGGTTGACATTCACTGGCTGGAGCTCCGGTGTGAGCCCTCTTAGATAAATTGTGTCTTTATTTTTTACTTTCACATCTGACAGGATGACACCGCTCCCTGTGTAGGCCCTGATGCATGAACACTACACGCCATTAGTAATGTTCAAGTTCACTGAGGGGACTTTGTACCCACATGATGTCTTTTTCTTTTTTCGGCCTGTTAGTACAGAGGAGTGTCATCAGTACCTCTTTCTGTTTCACTGATTCCTCCTGAAGATCCCACAGAAGATTCAAGAGTCCAAACAGAAACTTTATTTTTTGGCTTTGGCTTTGGAATGGATGTTTTGACAGTTTTATTATTATTATGTGTAAAACATGAATAAGAACAGAATGCAATCATTTGCAACAAACTGAATGCGTACAAAGTGTCCCATGTAGTAACATCCTTTATTATGTGTTCACAAAGTGGTGAACCTCTCTCCATCCTTGCTTGTGAATGACTGAGCCTTTCCAGGATTCTCCTTTCATACCCAATCATGATACTATCACCTGTTACCAATCAACCTGTTTACCTGTGGAATGTTCCAAACAGGTGTTTTTGGAGCATTCCACAACTTAACGAGGCTTCTGTTGCTCCTGTCCCAACTTGTTTGAAATGTGTTGCTGCATCAAATTCAGAATAAGCAGATATTTACAAAAATCAAAGAAGCTGATGAGGTCAAACATTAAATCTATTGTCTTTGTACTGTTTTCATTTGAGAATATGTCAAGAAACGCTGTGTTTGGGGTTTTTTGGAAACAGAGTTGTGTGCTGTTTTAATCTTTGGTTTTATTGTAATTTACTGTATGTCTTATGTTTTGGTCATCTGTGTTGGTTGACCTTGAACCTTAAAAAGTCTATTATTTTGTAGTTATTAGAGGTCAAATCCCTCTAAAGACGTGTTTATATGCAGGAGAATAAGAAGTTGTTTGAAACCAGGAGACATTTTACACATAAAAAGTGAAAATCAAACCACAGTAACCAAAAGATATGAAGACAAAAACAGAGGAGCGACGAGCAAGTGACAGAGGAGAAGTTTCACTCAGGGATTATTGATTTGATTTATTACACACACACACACACACACACACACACACACACACACACACACACACAGGGAGAGAGACTAAGGCTATACAGTAAGCAGAATCTGGGCATGCATAAACCTGCAGGAGTTTCTGTTGTCTTCAAGCCAACCGTTGCTTCTTGGCGATTACTGTGATCTTCATATTAGGAAGAAACTGCTGTGATGAAATCTGTTTGTCCCCCCCAAATAAAATACGGAAAAGCAAAGAGTATGGTGCAACACCGAGCAGACCTTGCCTCATCCTGCATATCCCAACCCCTTGAGAAACTCCAAAAGCGAGGTTAGAAGCAAGTGACGAGACAAAATAAGTAAATAAATAAATTAACATCAGGCCCCGACAGAGAGCAGGAGAGCGCAGGGGAGTTTCACTTGAACCGGGGCCAAACCTCCGAGCCTGAGGGGGGTGAGAAACAGGCGAGGATGTGATGACACTCCTTGACACATTACATTTATGTGAGGAATATATAGAGTTGATTAGTGGTAATATGACACAATAATGGAAGCCACTTCTTCATTAGTGCAGCCGTGCTGAATAACAAGGAAATGAAATATATTCTGACCTGATCAAGGACACTGTGCACAAATAAACATTTTAAAAACTTTTTTTTAAAGTTACTAAGATCGAGATGTTTGCAGGAAGATGAGGGCTTCTTTCATGACTCAGTGTTTCTAAGAGGAGTATTTTGTCATGATTAATTCTAATATGTAACTGATAAAATCAGGTTTTTGCTATCTTTACAGTCTGTGTCGTTGATTTGCATCAGTAAAACTGCTCTAACCTTGACTTTCTTCAGCTGTCTCAACATCACGTGTCGGGCTTTGATGTGTGAGGGTCAGAGGGAGTGAAACTGCTGCTAAAAAAACTTCTTCACATCGACGTCTTTTGTTCACTGAGCCTCAGACCAGTCAGACCAGCAACACCTCTGTCCTCGGTCCATCCCAGGGCGGAGCAGAGAAATCACTGTGGTTTCCAGGTTGGGTTAGGCAAACCGTCACCTTGGTGTTTCGTTTTAGTGTGGGGTGTGCTCTGATTTGATCTTAGAAATATATTCGTGACACTGAGGTCAAGCTCTCATATTCTGGGACATGTGGGAGATTTAGAAACTTGTTAACATGTATAAATTTCAAGTTGTATTGGACATATTTAGTGGAAATGCACCAGGATAATGATCACTGACTACAGTAAATATGTATTTCTCTAAATGTATCCCTCCTGCTCATGTATGTCAGATCCTGTGGCGTATGCAGCTGTATGTGAAGAAAAGGGCCACATGTTTCATTGATAAAATAAAATTAACATTGCATGATGAATGTCAACCTTGAAGATCTGCTTTGTTTACATGCGTGTGCTTGCACTTTTCCAACATGCTCATGAAGTCACCTACTGGGCAAAAAAGACGAGAGCAAACAGGTGAAAAGAGGTGAACTTTTGCAACGTTTCCTCATTGGAAACAATGATACTTCACCTGAGTATTTCCATTTTATGCTACTTTATACTTTTCTTTGACTGCATTTAGTAAGCAAAAATTATAGCTTTTACTCACATAGATTTATATGACATTTTTAGTCAGTTTGGATTATTGGATTATTATAGACACCCAGCAGTATTTCAAGTAATTCAAACGAGCCGCACCTTTACATGCTGCAACATTGATGAACACATTAATGCATTAATCAATTATAATCCAGTAATATCATATCAATTATTCTGGGATGGGCCTTTCTGCACTTTTACCTTTGGTATTTTCATTATATTTTAATGCTAATGTTTTTATACACTTAAGTTTTTAATGCAAGACATTTTCATTTCAAACCATAGTATAATTGCTTTTACTTTAGTCGTATCCCCACCTGTCCGACATGGTTAAGACATATGTGGCTGCTCGGTCACTAAGATCATCTGACCCAAACCTCTTGACTGTTCCTAAGGCCACAACTAAAAGGCACAGAGAGGGCTTCTAAATCTGTGGACACCTTCAAACAAAATCTTTAGACATGTCTTTTTAACCTGAAGTGTCTTTTCTTTTTACCTGACAGCTGGTTTATCTTGTCTTACCCTGCTGTATTAATTCTACTGTATTTGATTTAACTTAATTTTTAATTCCCTTATTTTTATTGTTTTATCAAGTATTATTATTATTTGGTTTTATGTTAAGTACTTTGTGTTTTATGCATGAATTGTGTTATATAAATAACGTTTTTGAATAATAATAATTATTATTATTAAGTAATTAAGTAATTAATTATGACTATGTCTCCCACCACTCATTAGCTCTGAATGCAGCATCAGTGGTGATCAATTAAAAGGTTCAGAAGTCTGATAAACTGTTCGATAAAGGGAAGATGAGACGGGAAGAGAGGAAGATACTGGGAGACGCAGAAGAGGGTGATGAAGCTGAGAGTACTGAGATCCATACTAAACGATACACCGTGTTTTTGGGCGCATCAGCATGATCGACCCCTGTCTGCAGGCAGCAGTGCACACCACACGCCAGGAGAGGGCAGCATGCGATAACATGTACGTGAAACCAACACGAACAGTAATGAAACCCGCTCCTCCCCCTCCCTTCTCAAAGGAACAGGTTGTGCAGCATTGATCTTTCTCGAACGTTTGTTCCGACACGCCCGCTGTTCTGTTCCGCCCGCGGCGAAGGAGCTGACCTTCGCGCGCGCACATCTGCGCCGCCGCGTGCGAGGCACAACTCTCACACAGCTGAAGAGGGCTTTATGTGCTCTCAACCTTTCCTGGCCCCTCTATTTTCATGCAAATGTCTTCCTGTAGGACGGTGTGCATAGAGGCGCTTGGATATGGAAATTTGTGGCTGCAACCGCCGCTGCAGATGAAAGATGTTTGGCCTCTTATGAGTGTTGTTCCACTCACACAGCCATGCATGCAGAGCTGCACTGTGTCTGATTCTTTGTCTCCTTCCTTCCTGCTCTCCTGTCTCTCTCTCTCATGAATATTTCACCCGTTTCTTTCCCCTGCTGAGTTTTGCTCCTGCTGGCTGCTCCTCTCTGTAACCCCTCTTTCCTCTCTCTCTCTCTCTCTCTCTTTCTATTATCTCGATGAGTGTGAGGAAGGGGCTTGGTATTGATCTGTTTGTGTCCGAGTCAAAGCAACAAAAAGAAAAAAGAAAGGGTTTAGTATCACAGGTTACACCCCTGAACAGGAGCACCGTGGTGCATGCTTTCTCCTTATTCTGTGGAGCCTGAAACCTTCTGGTGTCTGAAAATGATTCCTCTATTTAAAGAGGAAACCCGCTCTGCTGCATGTTTCCAGGTAAGGCAGTAGGACATATATGACAGACAGTAGACAGAAGGGGGGTGAGGTGGATGGACAGGAAAGGTAACAGAAAACAGGAAGGCAACACAGGATGTGCAGCAAAAACATCACCCCTCCCCTGCTGTTCCTCTCCTCCTCCTCACCACACACACAGATGTTCCCACGTCCTTCCCCTCCCTCCCAAAACCTCTGCACTTGAAAGACGTTGGTGTACTGCTGGCAACCATGGCAACCCCCTCAAAACGCATCCAGAGGAATCACACTGCGAAGAAGATGGGGACGGTCCCTCCTGCAAGGAGGAGGCTGCATTCATCACCATGACAAGGCTGATGCAGTCCACTTTGCTGTACACACAACAAGTTTGAGTCCAGGTATAAAATCTCAGCTGGCTTCTTATGTCCTGACGGCCAACTCTGATGCATAATAATGGCCTGCAGTATATACACATGCCAAAGGCTGTTTTTATACAGTCTAGTCTCGTCTTCTGTTAAGTTAATTTGCTTGCTTAGTTGTTAAAACCTGAATTTAAAAGCCAAACCAAGTATGATTCCCATCAACACATTACATTTATTGCAAATTACAAATGTGCTGCAATCCTCCTTTTACTGTAACAATGTTTATCTCTATATCTGTATCAACTAAATCCAATAAATAAATTAATTTTCTCGTGATAACTTAACAGAACTACTGAAACTACTGAAAACAAAATGTGTTAAAACCATAGATTGTTACTTTGAGAATTTGCCATTTTTATTTTGTTTCTTCTCTTAATTGGGAAAATATGGTATTTGGGTCCTTTGACCTTATAAGGCCTGATAAGGACAAATTCTACCTGATACATTTTCATCATAATTATGTAAAAGTATTTTCTCTTGCTTTGGTCAGTAAAATTAAAAATTATACTCATCGTTCTTTATCCTGGAAATATTAGTCATACAGTAGTTTTTTCTGGAGTTTCTCACATCAAGGTCTTCCTCTGTCTTTGCTTAGTCGAGAAAAGATTGAGGGCTCTGAAGAAATCAGAGCATCTTGAGTCAAAGGTTGTGTTTTTTTGTCAAAATCTATTTTTAAAAGGGCGGCCTCACAGCCTATGATGCACACTATGACAGAAAAAAATGACAAAAACTGACAGAAACAACACGTCACTGTTAGCGCCTGTGCCCTTTCTGATTTGAACCAAGACAGAGAACTGTCATACACAATATATATATGTATATATAGATTTGTTTGTGTGTGTGTGTAGAGAAAAAAAGAGTACATATACTATATAATGCATAATATATAATGCATCAGAGTAGAGAAAAATGAGTACATATATAATATATGTTCTCATTTTTCTCTACACACACAAACAGAAAAGCTGTCAGAACACATACGACCTGTGTGTCATTTGGTGTTTTCATGTATTCATGCCATTTGCTGCCTTTTTTGTTAAGGTAGACCACCACATGGCTCTGTATTCCCTCTGTTTGTTTCTTTAACAGAATTTCATCTATTTAACTTGATACTATATGTATTCATGAATAGAAAAAACTCTCTGTTAACCCCACCTGCCCACCCACAGTCACACACATGCTGCGGCCGTGGTTTCTGTCTGGTTTGTCTCATTGTCTCTGCTGGTGCCCAGTTAACGCCCTGGGACAGCTGTCACGGTGGAATGTAAACAGCACTGACGGAGTTGCATCAAGACTCACGACTAGAGAGAGAAAAAGCTCCACTGTTAACACAAGAAGCCACAATGAAGACACAGACTCACCCTTTATTCTGTCATTCTCTCTTTGTGTGTGTGTGTAGTACCAGGTGCCAGCCAGATTACTGACCAGTCGGCGATGACACACTCTCCTGGCATCCTTCCTCTGTCTGCCTCCCCTCACCCAAATCCTGCCTGTCTCTGCCTGTGTTTGACTGTGCCTGTGTCTTCATATGTCTCTTTCTCTCTCTCTCTGTCTCTCTCTCTCTCTGCTGAATGCACCACATGACCTCACTGCCCAGAGATCACACAGGGATGCCAGCGGGCATGTTAACCCTTTTTTTTTTTTATCATTATTATTTCTTACTGCCCTTGGTCTCCATGGCAACAGTCAAAGTCAGGGAGTGGGAGAGAGAAAAAGAGACACTGAGGGAGGCAGGTTTGTAGACATTAATCACGACGGGATGCATACCATTTAAGGCTCTGAGTGTGATTTCACGAGGAAATGCAGAGATTAGCTTTACAAGCTGCTACAGTCGTCCACAGCAATGAATTTACACTCAGCTGCCGGTTTATTGGGTACAACTAGCTGACATAATACAGTCTAATACAAATGCAATAAATCCTACCTTCATAAAGCTTGTAACGTAATGTGAGATACATGATTCCCATGGCCAGCAACAAGACAAGTATATGATGCTTTTTTAGAATATGATGCATTGCTGTAGATTAAACTACACAGTACTATATAAAGTAGTTATAATTAGCTCAACCATCTACAGGAGTAAAGTGTAACATACACATGAATGCAGCAGTAATATAAACTGATAACATCATGTGTTAACAAAGCATTTCTGTAGAATGAGTCCTTTTATTTTTGATCCTTTCAATACATTTCGCTGATAATACTTACATACTTTAGTACGGCTTTGAATGCATGACTCTTGCTCGTAGGAGTGTTTTTGAAGTGCGGTATTGGTTACTTTCTAAGTATCTGAATACTTCTTCCACCACTGCAGAGGAGCAGAATTTGGTGCAAATTAGCCATTTTTCAAAAGCTCTCTGCTGCATCATCACATAGGGTCACCTTGGGTGAGGAGAGGAGAGGAGAGGAGAGGAGAGGAGAGGAGAGGAGAGGAGAGGAAAGGAGAGGAGAGGAGAGGAGAAAATAGAAACGAGAGCAGAGTGCTCGTCATCAGAGCAGAACGTGACCTCAGGCCTGGACACAGATTGAGGCCCCCCCTCTCCGTCTCTCTCTCTCTCTCCTCTGCCGTCTTCTCAGCCTTTTAGCCAGATTCCCTCAGTGAAACAGAGCCATTGTGTCGACAGTTTTGTGCCTGGAAGGAAATCATTCATCACAAGTGTTGAAGCTGAAGACCATCTCCATCTGTGTGACTCTGATAGTCTTGCATAATCAGCTCAGAGCAGACGATAGCCTAAAGTTAAAAACTAAATTAACCGAAACTGTCATACACCATAGTGCTGTTACTGTTGCACTGCTGTGAATATGTATTTTACAGTCAGAATGATTGCAATTTTCTAAAACTGATTAAATGTATATAGTACCACTAAGCACTAAGCATCCTCTATTGGTTTTTCCATATTTGGGTGATAAATCACTTCCTGTTGAAGCATTGTTTGTAGCAGACAGTATGGCAGTACTTCCTCCAGGGATATCCTTTGTGTGTTTGTGGCCACAGGATATTTACACCAGTTCTGGCCCCATGCCCATTTCCAAATATACTGCATTTAACATGGCCGATTAATAGAAATAGTGAAATGTGAGGAGCTTTCAGCAGACTTCTTCTTTAACAACCACAAATTCATCATATGTAAACTGTAGTGACACAGGAGGGAAGCTGTGTGATTATAGTGGTGTTTGAAAGTTTACTTTAGACTCTCAGGATATTGTCTCTGTTTTCAATCCTGTTCTATGGAGCCATTGTTTTTTAAATGATGACAGAAAGCGTGGGCAGGCAGCTCACATTACTATGGTGATAAGACCACAGCAGGAGGTAAGAAAGCCAAAAGAGCAGGAGTCTGTGACATGAGAGGGAAGAGAGAGCAGATTAATTAATACAATGATACTGAACCGTGGTAGAAATAGATGCATAACCATGGAGGTAGAGATGCTCACAGTATGGCATAGCTCTCTCTCATATCATATCTAATGGAGGTGTAATGTTGGAGGACACATCAGCAGCTCATCGGTATCTACAACAAACACTTTAGCTAAAGGGCCATGGTATGGTGGAGGCCTGCGTGGCATTCATATATCACCAATGACATGGACAGGATTAAGTATTTATTGTTTTTTAAAAGGGCTGTTTCTATAACTTCTATAACAGGTTTGACTTCTGATTCATAAGAGACAATTTTGGAGAGTTTGAAACAAGTTTGAACATTATCCCCTCTTTGGTGTTTTTAGCAGTCTAACGGTGTGTTGAGTGACTGGTTTTGGATGCCAAGATGCCCCACAGAACAATGTAGAAGGTCTTTTGCGGCCACAGTGCTGGAACTTTTGGAAGACGTGATACTTGCTTGTTTGACGAGATAGGGGTTGTGTTTTTACTATTGTTATTTTCAAGGTTTGAATTTATATTTATTGCCTGTTTTGTGGTGTATCACTCATGGTCAGCCCTTTATTTATTAATAGTTCATTGTATTAAATACGCCATTTTTTTTTTTAGTTTAGAGGTGAGGCTGGATCGGGAGCTATGCCAATATCTCTTTTGAATGTGTGTTTAGTTTGTGGGTTAGTGTTACTACTGCTGTGGCAATGCGCCTTTCTACAAACACACAAAAACACACACGTACATGCAAAAGCACACAGCGGGTGAGCTAAAGGAATAGACATTAGACACAGACAACAGACATTTTGAGAAAAATGCTTATTTTCACTCTTGCTGAGCCCTAGTTGAGAAGACCCTCAGATGAAGCTGCAGGCAGCAGCTTGTTAGCTTAGCGCAAACACTGGAAACAGCTAGCGTGGCTCTATTCAAAGGTAACAAAATGCAAATGGCACTAAAGCTCACAAATTAAAAGATTATATCTTGCTTGCTTAGGTTGTACAAAAACTGATGTTAGAAAAACATGTTTTTACCAGTGGCTATATCCTGCCCGCACGCAGTAACTTTCTTGACGTCACTGTGAGGTTTCCTGGCAAGTTTCTGTATCCATCCTAAAAACAGCCATTGTAGAGAGTGTTGTTTTTACACTTTGGTTTTTGAACAAACTGCACGAAGTGTGTTGATCATGAGCTTTAGACAAAGTGGACTTTGTTACCTTTGGACAGTTTCCCCCTGCTTTCAGTGTGTGTGCTGAGCTAAGCTAACCAGCTGCTCTTCTCATCCAACTCTCAATGAATGAGTAGATAATAATTTCCCAAACTGCCTATTCCTATGCCTTTTTACATTTGAGCCATTGCTATTCTCAGTAAAATGCTAATAAGCCAACAAACCAGACTGTAACGTTAGCATCAAAGATTACCTGTTTTACCTGCTGTGTCTCATATTTTGTGGTACAATCGGTATCCCTGCTCACTCTTCCTCATTCTCTCTCCATTAGGGCTGCAGTCTGACCTGGCTAGCTGTCGCTAAGTTTATCTCTGTGCCAATCTGTGCCCCAGAGGCATGCAGAGGCAACCCAGAAAAGACAGAGTGCACTGTCAGTTAGAATAGTTGGGGGGGGGGGGGGGGGGGGGGGGGGGTGACGGCCTGCTCTGTTTTACACGAGCTACAGCCCAGGGCTGTAAGCTACTGCGGAACAAAGAACCGTGGGCGAGAATGTGCGTGTATGCGAGTGGTTTTGCGAGCATGTGGGTGTGTGTGATGGTTAAAGTGTGACAGACCATTTGCATCACAGAACAGAAGCATCAAAATATGAGATGGGAATGATAGCAGGGTGCTTTTTAATCATTAGAAATTAGCTCAGTGCCTTGCTTCCTGGTTGACCTTTCTGCTGCTGTTTGCCCTCAAAGCTCTAGAACTGACTCCGCCGCTTAATAATTAACACCAACCCCTAAACCATTTCATGAGGCCCATACTAATTATGCCATGGCTACAGAGGCACTGTACTGTGTGAACGTCTGGTTCATCAGCTTACTAGGTTTCCAGTCAACTGTGCTATGGCTTTGTAGGTAATATGCAAATTATGAAAACAGTTTACAATCCTTCGCCTTTTGTCATGGAAAAAACCTGTTTTTTCTCCACAGTGAAACTCTCTAAGATGTGTTTGCACAAGAAAACAAACATAATGTATGTGAAGAGCACTTGTGGTCCAGAACAGCACAGCAAATGCACTATACAGCTTTAACCGCTGCACTGGAATATACCTCAAACCTATTTGTCCATATATTGATCTGAAAAAGAGGCATGCTAGTGAATAATTGAATTTGTGACCCGCATGCAGTGAGCTGACATCATCACTCTGGCTCTGGAGCCAAACTGCTCGCTGCATTGGAAAAGCCCCTCTGGCCAGGACTGGGCGATCTCGGCCCTGCTGGTGGTGTGCTGTATTGGGTTGAGCAGAGGGCTTGACATAACGTAGTGGCTCACAAATAGGGGCGCTTTGGCCGGGGCCTTTGACAAAATACAACGCTGTAACAGGGTGTTGCTCTTTTTTTTCTTTTTCTTTTTTCTTACCTCTGACATAGTTTTGAGAAGAAATTGTGCAACATGTCCCTTCTTATTTCATAATAGGTGAAAAAGTCGATTGAAATTTAATTGTGAGGGGAAATATCTGAGGGGCTCACACTGATTTGCTTAAACAGACCTAGTCAGAAAACGTTAATGCTGCTTTTAAAACGCCTCAGTTCAGGCTGTGAAGACGCCCTTAAAGGTCCGTGGGATTATAACCAATGACATGGACAGGATTAAGTATTTATTGTTTTTTAAAAGGGCTGTTTCTATAACTTCTATAACAGGTTTGACTTCTGATTCATAAGAGACAATTCTGGAGAGTTTGAAACAAGTTTGAACATTATCCCCTCTTTGGTGTTTTTAGCAGTCTAACGGTGTGTTGAGTGACTGGTTTTGGATGCCAAGATGCCCCACAGAACAATGTAGAAGGTCTTTTGCGGCCACAGTGCTGGAACTTTTGGAAGACGTGATACTTGCTTGTTTGACGAGATAGGGGTTGTGTTTTTACTATTGTTATTTTCAAGGTTTGAATTTATATTTATTGTCTGTTTTGTGGTGTTTTGTGGTCACTCATGGTCAGCCCTTTATTTATTAATAGTTCATTGTATTAAAAACGTCATTTTTTTTAAAGTTTAGAGGTGAGGCTGGCTCTGGAGCTATGCCAATATCTCTTTTGAATGTGTGTTTAGTTTGTGGGTTAGTGTTACTACTGCTGTGGCAATGCGCCTTTCATATGTGGTTTGTTGTGCTGTGTCTGAACTGTACATTTCACACTTTCATTCATTCATACTGTGCAACCAAACTAGTTTCTCCTCTGCAAAATAATATAATTTCATCTAATTTAAACATGGCTATCGCTATCCACTCTGGTCCACTCTATCTTATACATATCAGATCACATTGCTTTACTCATCATTGATATAGCAGCAGGAGATTTCTTTTCGAGCATGTTGCAGAACAGTCAGGGCAGTGTCTATTTGCATACTGGCTAAGTGGGTGAGCCCAGCCTTCTGATAACTCTTAAAATATTAAAGACAGCAACAAAAAAAAAAAAAAAAAAAGAAAGAAAAAAAAGAGAGAGCACATCCATACTGGCTACTGCACATTTGCAATTATGCCCATCTTTTGATCAAACTGCTATTTTGTTTGTCACAAGCAAATTCCTGCATTTGTAAGTTAGCTATTAGTTATTATACAAGCACACAAGGGACACGCCCTGTCACACATTACAGTGCTGACTCTAAAGGATACAGGAGCATGTCAATCACCTCACCTCTGAGTAAACCACAGGGAGTGGCCAGTGTATCTTAAAACCAGCTTTAGTAACTTTCCATTTCAGTTAACCTCACCACAGAGGGGGAAGGGAGAGGCTTGTGAAAAAGTCAGACTCCATTCTTGGGGTAGTATAATTATATGATAATAATGACAAACACCTCCTTAGTAATGACAACTTGAAGCACTGCACCAGCGTTTGCCAATTTCAGTTTCTTAACTATTAATTATTGTCTTTTGAGTCCAGCCATCTATTGTTTAGCATTTATTTGGTTTTCAGACTCATAAAACTTAGCAGAGTCATGTAATTTGTCACTGTGAACATTCAAGTTTTGTAATCGTTTCGTTAATGTTACCTAAGTGTTGGGACATTGTGCAGTATGACCTACCTGTATTGATCTGCACTTCAACTGCATTAACGGTGACAAAAATCAATCTGTTAAGTTAAAAAGTAAAATAATTATGTTGATAGATTTTTATATTACGCAGCAAAAAAATATAAACCAATGGAAGCCTGGAATGGCAGATTAAATGCATCCAAATTACTGCAACACAGCAGCAAAGTTTGTGAAACAGTTGCTTGTGATGTAAAATACAGGTGGTTTGTAGGAAATTTGCGACAACTGAATAAGGTAACATCACTGACATGGTCATTTAAGAACACAAACACATATTTGTGTTTTAAAGTTACTCTTAAAAAAGACTGAAAGAGATTCACTCAACAGATATGCACAGGCTCTGCTTCCGGCCACTGTTACAAAATGTGCTCCTACCAGCACACCGAAGCTACTCGCTCCCAGACACACGTTCCAATCATTGCTGCATTCCTGTGCAGACTTGGCTCCGTCCCATCTCTGCAGGTTGACACAGGTATCTGTCTGATCTCCTGACAACATGCACAGGGTGTTGGTATTTGGGTGTGTACCTTGCAAGCACAGGGCAACAATGCTTACCACACAGGTAAAGCGGTGTTCTTTCCAATGGTGATATTGCATGTGTGTTTACAGAGGAAGGGGGTTTGTGAGCCAGCAAAGGAAACATCGATTGAGGGAATGGAGGGAATGAAAATCAAACAATGCAACAGAGACAGATGGCAAATGAGAGAGAAATCGGAACACTTCAGCCTACTCCTATCACTGCTTCGTTTGGCTGAGTCTCTGGTACTGTAGCACCCTAAGTGGGAGTATTGGAAGCCCACTTGTTGTGTAACACCTTTTCCCTCCTCCACGCTATTGCTGAATTCTGCTACAACAAGGTTGAATCACAACAGCTTTCATCTTACGGGGTGGGATATTATAACTTTTGTAACTGTCATGCCTCCCCCTGTCCCCATTTCCCCCGTAATACACTATAAAAAGAAATCAACAGAATTCAGTCAGTTCGATAAACACACAGTCAATCAACAGGCCAACCTGAGTTAGTGATCCTCTGAAGACAAGTGTAAATTTTCAGAAATTTTAAAAATTGGAGGTAATCACGAGAGATTTGTGGCACTACTTTCCTCCGTGCAAACTGGGACAACATTTTGTACATGCTTACATATGCTGATGATGTACAATTTTCATTATGTGATTTTTTTATTCCTTTTTGTTATGTTTGAAATGTCACTTTTTATTTTAGAATTTTACTTTTCATGATAATGGTGTTGTCACCGTCCCCTCTCCTTTCAGCCAATCACATGCCCCCTGCCTCTATTGAGATAGCAATCTCAACAACCTACCTGCTACCAGCATTAGCCAGTTATCTCCTGTTTGCTAGAGAAACTGCAACGACAGTGTCTGAAGCCTGAAGCAGCTATCTAGCTGCAGCTTTAAATAAACACAGACACTAACATGTTTTATTTATCTAGGCTGCACATGTTAACTATCTACCTGGCGAAGTGGCTAAGCAGGGGTGTGAACTTCAAGAGAGTGTCAATGGCAGCAGCCCGCTATCTTATTCAAAGTTGCATCGTCAGCATTTTGACTGTAAGGATGTTCTTCAGCGAAAGACACAGCTCTGTGAGGAAAAAAAAAAGACAGACTTTTTCTGTGGTGGCTCAAGTGGCTGGCTGAATTTGGTAGCAATTGTCAAGCGTGCTAAATTAAGGGAGGCAGGGGTGCATGATTGGCTGAAAGGCGAGGGGCCATTGACATCACTGTCATGCAAAGTGATATTTATTTCACACAGTTTTTTTTTTATTATTTTTAATTTATTTAATATGGAATGTCTTGGGGATCCATACTAATACCACAAAATCAGGGGAGGTATCTTTAAGCACTTCTAATTTACACAATTGCAAATATGCCTGGAGAACTACTTAGAGAGGAATAGTGCTCCCTGACAAGCCTCACTGATTTTTCTGCTCTTTGTTGACCTCGACAGTCGTTCTCTAAAGGACTGAGTTTGAGATTTCTTCAACTTCGCTGTATTCGACATTGACCTCTTCCTGGATTGGTCCAGTCACACCAAAGCTGACTTAGCTTGTGCAGCGGTGAGACTGATTGCATCACAGTGATCTTCAATAATTGACTGTTTTCCTAACATTTTATCCACAACAAGCAGGAAAACTCAAAAACATTTGTTGTACTGGTAACCTTTATCATATTACATCCTACATGTTTCATCTGTCTTTTACTTTCTCTCAAGCCCCGTGGTCATTTCTTCTCACCCCCCTTCAGCTAGTATAACATATTTTCTGGCTCAGATGGAGCAGTCCAACGGAGAGGCACAAAATCTTGCCAGAGTGTGCCTTGCTCGAGGCTCTTCTGCAGCCAACTGTCACTCCTCTCTGCAGCGAGGTGAAATGATGCTTGGCGGACACAGCTTGGAGGCTGGAAATACTGCAGCGTTCCTGCATGTGTGTACTGGGAGGAGACGGTGTACAGACACATAAATTTAGATGCTTCAGCAACGCTTGTTGAGAGAACAGGATGTGGAGAATGACCACAATGGGGAAAACAGGAACAGTTCTGAACAAGGAGCATTTTCTGCTATGAGCCTGTGCATATGTGTGTCTGAACATGTTTGACTGTTGAGCATCAGTGGAAAGGCTGAGTCAGGCAAGAGAAGCACAGAGTGAGTGAGAAAAGATAGGGGAGGGTGAACTGGTTCTGAGTAGACTCTATACAATATGAAAGCAGAGTGGGCAGGAAAGGGAAAAGTGGCAAACACCACAGAGGCCACTATCTGAAGGGTGCTGCATCTTGATTAACCTCAATAAACCTTTTAAAAAAGCTTTGCAGAGAAACCACATTCACATTTTTCTTGTCTCATTTTGCCAAAAGCAAAGAGCTCAGGATTAAAAGAAGAAAATCCTTAAAAAATGTGCGACTTTCAACAAAATCCACATGAAAAATTTAAAACAGCATCTCAGAAGCAGCTTCGTAAGAGTTGAAATTACTGTACCTGCACGCATGGTGGAGTCAGGATTTACTTTAGCCATTAGATCACTTACATATTATTTGCAAAATGAGAAGCCCAGTCTTTGCTCTGCAGCCAGAATCCCTTTATATTTTTGGGACTTCTTTCCTTTCCAAACATATAGAAAATTACTTGAATGAGTGATGGTTATATGTATAGAAGAATATGCACATGATCTATGTGGCAAAACTCTTATTTGCATCATTATGCTAATGGTTGGTGTTACATTCACCCAGTGCACCGTGTGTCGATCAGTTTGACACAAACGTGTCATTTATCACTTTTATTTTTAGTTGAACAATTCTCCCCAGTCATTTTCCAAGAAATAACTTTAGTATGTCAATCAATGAGGACTGCATATGTCAAAGTACAGACGACTTTCTGCTATTGTCAACAAGCGACCATGGTGACGAATCTGTCAGTCGTCTTACACAATCCCATAACGCCTCGTTAGATCTAAATATAAACTGCAGAGGTCACTGGTATTTATTTGACTGCCAAAACAAATATGTAGGTGTCATCCTGAAGTCACATTTACTCCACATCTTCTTTTTCCAAGAGGACAGCAGGGTCAAATGTGAAAAACATGGTTTGTCAAGAAAAACATTTAGTACTAAATAATCCGAAGGTCCTCCGTTCCCTTTGGACATCCAAGAATGATTCTCATCTGTCTCATCTGACTCGGGCTGCCACAATATAAGATGCATTCATTTTCCAGCGAAATACTGCACAGACTAACTGTAAATGGGAAATCTCTTTTTGAAAGGGGAGAGGAGAAGGCTAGTGGCATATACACTGTGAGCACCCATGCACACACACATACACTTATATAATTATATACAGTATATATATGTATACAGAAAGCTTTGGTGCTGTGAATCTCTACAGTGATGTGCACTTAGTGAGCACAGGTGATGTATTATTTATATAGGCAGTCAAAGAATTAGAGTGAATGCAATCTGCACACCAATATAACAAGCTAATGCACATGCACACACAGCAGTTTATGCAGCACATAACCTCTGTTTAAAGAGCAGTGGATGCAAATGTGCAGAAGCTGATTTCCAGTGTGAGGATAGATAAGTAGAGAGGCAGCTCAGCACATCAGCGCCACTACCCAAGATACGAGGAAAACCAAATGCAGGAGGAGAGTCTAAATCCTATTTGATTATTCACTGACATTCTCTGTTAGATTTAATCAGAGCCTAGACCTTTTTGAAATCCTGGTGTGTGCTTGCATCTCTGTATGTATGTGTCAGTTTGTGAGACTGTGTAAGGGAGTAAAAGTGTTTTAATTACCTCTAATTAGAGCCGAGAGATGGGCTGTGAACTGGAGCACAGAGCCGTTAATTGCCATGAGAAGACCTCCCGCCACTGCGCAGTGTGGAACGGAGACCACCTTCTCCTCTACAGTCAGCCGTTTAGCTGTCACAAGCCACTAAATAAACACAATGAGGTTTACAATATTCAGAAACACAAGCAATCACATGTACAGCTGTCCCTGAACTATGTTCCTTTATACTTTATTCATCCTAATTACAGAACGAGCTGAGCAAACGATTATTAAAAACAGACTATTAAAAAGACAGTCAGTAATTCTTAAACACAGAAGAAGAATCGAATGAGGTTCAGAAAATAGCTTCATCTCTCATCTATTATTCAACCTCTTGCCATCAGCAGCTACACACAGACAGACACACACACACACACACACACACACACACACACACAAATACTGTAAATCTGCTGCTGAAACTTACCAAGTCCATCTCCAGAAGCACATCGACAGGCCTTCTGACACAGCAGTGGTGTGTGTGTGTGTGCTTATGTGCAAAATGAACACAATTTTAATGATATTCTTGAGTGGATAGTCTGTAATAGATTAGGATTTGATTGATCTCTAAAATCAATGCTTCTTTATCTCTGCTCTTGCTACGCATGTACTTTTAATCAAGCACCAAACATGTCCACGCCATTAATGCCAATTTTCCATCTCAACACAGCAAAAAGTGCAGTTCTACACGTGGCAAACCTGGAAAACATCATTTCAAATTTCAAATCACAACAAAATGTTTTAAACATATAATAACATTTAAAGAAAAACAATCGCATTAATGTTAGCCTCAAAGGCCTAAGAAACCCAGACAGTATTAAAGAGATGGAAACATGGAAAAATTTGTGTAGTCTTATAGTGCTGTACATATGTATAATAGTATGTCACATTGCAGAAATAAATGGATGTGTTTTGACTGGGGACTGATTGACGTTGAGTTTCTTGACTTTCTTTCACAGCTCAGTCCACCTTCTTATCTCAGAAGTTCACTCAGTCACATCTTTGCAGCTTTGGCACATCATAATGAGTGCGATTAAGTCTCCTGGTTGGCCTGTGCTAGATTTGTGTCAAACTATCATCATATGTAGTTTTCTAGCAGTTCATACCAGGCTCCAAATTGAGCCCACCACTGGTGGACCTTCGGGCCCCTGTGAAATTTCTGTCCTGCTTGCAGCGCCCTTGTGGACATCACGTGATGAGAGTTAGGACCACAGACATGTTCCAGTCCTTAGTGAATAGTAGAAGTAGCTGTGAATTTGATTAATTTGGACTATATATACTTAAGATATCCATACAGAACACAGAGGGAACCTACAAAGTATCATGTTTCAGGTTGTTTTTTGTTGCCTAAAGCTTCAGGTTCAGGCCAGGTGCAGGTTTGGTTGTTTTAAATGTCACGTGTGAAGAAATGTCAATTTTGCAATGGTGAAGCAAAGACAAAGGGCAGCTTCAGGTCTCAGGTCGGGTTTGGGTCTTAAATCATACAGTAGTTGGGTCAGGTCTCAAAGTCATTGGTAAGGGTTGGGTTTGAGTCTCTGTTTCAGTCTCGTGCAGAACTCTACAATGACAAAACATCTCAGTCGTCGCATTTGAGCACATTTGTTTCAAACCTAATATTTTGGCCACATACCACATGAAACAACAGGAAATGTGAACCTGAGCTACAGAAGCATTCACACTAGCAGCTCAAAACTAGATCTGAAGCCATGGGATTTCCCAACCTATTAACCATCACTATTTATAGCCATCTGCCCTACTGTGGACAAGTCTCTCCTTATCTGAGAACGCCATGTCTGATGGCAGGAATAGATGTCTTAGTTTTTAGCCTATGGAGTGTGAGGTGGTGATTCAAATATAGACGTTAAAGTTGAGGGAGCGGACTTGGTTGTGTTGGAGAGTCAAAATGCATTTTGAAATTGGAAAGCTGCTTTATTCAGAGAGTATATCCGCAGAGTAGCTCATATGCACCTTCTTTTTCGATTCACAACAAGAGAGAGGCAATTCACTGCAATACGTGAAAATCTATGCAAAAAAAAAAGTCCTTATTGATTTTATAAAATAAAGTCTCTTGCTGGAGTCCTAGGACATATAGATCAGCACATTACGTCTAGATTTAGATGTATTTTTCCTGGATGCATGTGCTCTTGAAATATGCGTCATTTAGTTAGGTAGTCATTTACTGTAAATTCTTCTGAGTCTGTAAAGGCAAGAAAAGGCTTGTTGTGCGGTTAGGTTTGGCCATATGCAGGATGTGAACCTTCATGTTCTTTCCTGTCGAGAGCAATGGTAGCTGTCGTAATCTATCCTGACCTGCACTGCTGCCTGCAACAGAGGGTCTTCGTGCACTGTCTGTCATCAGTGTTGAAACAAGCACATGGTCAGGTGCTGAATCTAACACTCTGCAGAAAACATTTTCATGTCTTGTTCCAAAAGGAGGGGAAGTGTTTGCTATGAACAACACACCACACAATAAACACAAAGATTTGTCCATGAATCTAAAGTGCAGCTTGTTAATTCACAACTTTCAAAGCATGTTTGGGTTGCACCTCACCATTTGGTGCAAAATTATGTTAACAACTCCATGACAAGTAGGCATATATGAGCATTCATTTGCAATGTAAAATTACTATTAATATATTTGCTGAGCTAGACTTCTGATTCTAGATTCCAGAAGACTTTAAAGACCCTGGGGAGGGTTGCACTTGAATTGCTGTCATGCCCATTTTAAAGCATAGTCACAGAAGGACTGAATAAATTCAAAATGGAAAGTGTGCTGCCAGCGTTAGGGCCTGCCTCTGCTCTTCCCACAGGGCGTGTTCACACCCGACGGGCAGGTTTGAGCTGTTTATTCAAGCTCTGAAGAGTTTTGTGTGTCTGTGGTGCAGTGTGGTGAAAACAAAAGCATGTGGACTTAGATGAGTACCAAATACCTGAAGAGGCCATCTGAAAATGCAATAAATTAAGGGGCTCTGTCCTGTCAAATAGCTTTAAATATGCGTACCTATGATTTGTATACATGCATCAATAGTTGCTAAAAATGCACCTATATTGTGATTCAGAAACAATGGATTTGGTTTACAGTTATGATTAAGAAGGAAAACTCTTACCTGTGCTATAGTCTCTATGAATTGTCACCCACATTGCACAGTGATTCAGACTGAATTTTTACTTGAATGACTTGTGACTCCTCACTGCCAGCAAGTTCCCACACTGCATCACACAGCTAGCTTCATCATCAGGGAGTCTGCACCAGAGCAGGCCTGCAGTCAGCCATGAAGAAGAAAGAAGTCACAAAGCAAATAGCTAAGCAGAACGACAGCTTTTTATGACTTTCTCCTTCATAATCATTTCCTATTAGCCTGTGGTCTGTGAGTGACATTTGCGGTACTGCAGATAATGCAATCCAGCCATTAACACAAAGAAGAAGGAATTAAGATGACTTACTTGAAAAAACACCTGTTTTATCAAGACTTAATCCTGTCTGTCTTTCCTGGCCTCTTCCAGCTGAGGCTTTGTTTAAAGTCCCCATTAGCTCCACTGTTGTCTCTCATGGATGGTAAATAATACATCTGTGGCTACCTTGGGGATGTATGACTAAGCACACAGAATCTGGGAGAAATCCAGACTGTGCAGCTGTATTTTATTGTTTGTACTGCATGTCAACCCCAATAACATAAGAGGCACACACATTCATTTATTTACATTTTCCATATCGCTTATGTTGTTGGTTCGTCATCATCCCTGGGTACAGAGGAACTGAATGAGACAGGTAGAGCTAGGTAGACTGGGTTAAGCTAAGACACCTCATTGTTACGTAAGACCACGCCTCTTCATGAACTCACCAGCTTGTCATCTGCCCTCCTCTATGACTGACAGGTAAAGCAAGGTGGGGATAAAGCAAGCACAAAGGTCAGAGTGAGAAGGGTTGAATTGTGTAAGAGGAGAAACAAGGACCTTTGAAAAAGGTGACTGATGGCAAACAAGATTTCAGTAGAAACTGCCTTTAGCATTTTCCCAGAGACACATGCTGTCTAATGTTTGAGCCACTGTAAGCTGTGCACTGAATGAGTCAGTTGTTAGACAGAAGTGCTGCAGACATGTAGGGCTGTTTGATTGCAGACACAGTATTTGTCTAATGCACATACAGGGCACATCTGTTGTATTCTATTTGCAGCAAATGAACACAAATGACAGGATATGTCTGGTGATATTCTGTGTTTCCCCATAAAAACTCCCATGACAAGACCAAAACCAACAAGGAACTGATCCTTTTTCCTCTGTACCACAGCGCTCCATTGGCCAAAAAACTACTGAAAACACAGCGGTGAGCCACAGAGTTGCACTGAATGACATGTTCATTCATTAAAATGAACAGTGAGTAACACAGCCTTGTCTCAAACTCCATTTAGTAGCTGTTCTGACGGTTTTTATATCACATCATCTTCAACAGCAGATAGCAGATAGTTGGCTTAGTTGACCTTGAGTCAATGTTAAGATGTCCGTTGTTGTTGTGTCCATGTTGGATCTAAAATTGGGATTCAAAATCGGACCATAGTAACAGCAGCAGCATTTTAAGGTCCACCTTATCCTGCTCTGTTGTCACAGGATTGAAATGTTTGTCCTACTCCCATTAACACTGAATAGAGCACCAAATCCACAGCTGAAAATAGTTCCTGACAAATTTACCTCTGTTTGAGTAGCATTTGCTAAAAACTACAGCAACAAGTTGTTACGATAACAAACTAGTTTTTAAAAAAATCGTGAGCCATTTTTAGATTCAGGTCTTCAGTATAGGAATTACTAGTCTTGGGGCTGAGAGCCAGAGACAGGATAGGGAAGTTGGAAAGTACTGGGAAATAAATCAACAGTTGGTTTTGGTCCTTTTGTGAAATTTGCTGAAAATAAGTAAAATACACAATAATGCCAACCTCGTCCTTAAAAGGCAAAAACACTGCAGCATGTTTCAGGTAGGATTTCAGGTGTCCAGGGGGGCATTCCAAAGTGGAAACTGATCCTTCCCAGGATGTACAGAGGCCAACCAGGAAAGCACAGCCCATCACTGAAATACCTGCTCAATAGAGTGTGTTTATCTATCGACTTGAACACTGACTTTCAGTTTCACAAGGGACATGGATTTTGCTTACACTACCAGCAAGCTAGTTGAAGTAGAGTTTGCCTATACAGACAATACTTGTGAGAGGGGTCAATTCATGGTTATCAGTGTTTTCATTGGATTTATTGACAACAAGTAACAAATAAAATGTCATCCGCTTATCCTAGAGTAAAAATCTATCTATCTATCTATCTATCTATCTATCTATCTATCTATCTATCTATCTATCTATCTAGAGGGAGTAAGTGCCACACCCACCTACAGTGCCCATGGCGTGTGAAAGCGGGGAGTGATTGGATGAGTATTGCCATGGCAATGCGATGACGTCTTCATCCCTTGCTCTAATTGGAGGAAACCCCGTGGTCCCAACCGCTGCAGCGTTCCGGTCTGTCAAACTACACCCGAAGGCCCACCTCTTTCCCCCGCGCTAAACAACGACTGGTTTACACCGCTAATTCTACCAGTCGATCAATTGCGATTTCGGTTTGTAATTGGAGAGTCGAAATTCTGACGCACCGCCCTATTTTAGCAAGTTTAGTTGTAGTTTCGCTGCCACTGCTGTTCTTTACCTTTCGGACCAACCCCATAAATCGGATCAATTTGAGGAGTAAATTTAAGCCTCAGTAGATCAGAAACTATTACCAAATATTTGATTCCTTTTCTATTAACATAAGATCGCTATTTAATCGCTAAGCTGACAAGCTGTGGTTCGTTTTCTGTTGTTTATAACCTTTTGTATGAGTAACGCTAAGGCGACATTTTTTTCCTTTTTTTACTGAAAGGAGTGGCCAGTGTAGCTAACGCCAGTTATCTTGTGCTAACGTGTTGGCCAGTAGCTCCAGACATCTTTGTGGCGGGTTGCCGTGCGAAACGGGGTTGCCAGCAGATCTCCGCTTCCGATGTTGGTAGTCAACTTCAGTTTAGAAACAGTTTTTAAAGACATATCTTATTTTTTTACACTGCAAGTTGTCAGCAGTTCTGTTAAGTTAATCATTGTAAAAGCAAGCTGGTAATTTGTAATTTAGTTAGGCTAAATGTGTCTGAAAGCGGATCCTTCCATTTAAATACTTTCAGTGACTGCTGTTAGCTGCTTAACGGTTTATATTACCACTTTTCAGCTCATACCAGGCGGATGCATACTGTTTTATGTTATGATAGTGATCGGTGAGCTATTGTGCATATAGTTTTATCGGCACTTACTAATTTTATCAACTATTTTTTCGCAGCTTGTAACGTTACTGTGGGGAATACCATCGTCGATCCCTTGCTACATCCATTCTCACAGGCCTTGACTGTCACTTACTCTCGGATTTCTGATTTGTCGGTCCCCAAAAAAGTATAAACTATGGATAGAGCGGATTTTATCCAGAAGGCCAAGCTGGCGGAGCAGGCGGAGCGCTACGAGGACATGGCAGACATCATGAAGGAGGTTACAGAGCAGGGAAAAGAGCTGTCAGACGAGGAGAGGAACCTGCTGTCCGTTGCCTACAAAAACGTGGTTGGGTCGAGGCGGTCCGCATGGAGGGTGATTTCCAGTGCGTGCGCAAACACCGAATCAGGGGTCAAGAACAGGCAGCAGTTGGCCAAGGAGTATCGGGAGAAGGTAGAGGAGGAGCTGACAGAAATCTGCACCAACGTTTTGGTAAGGTGTCTTACTTGAAAAAGTACTCTCGAAGCAGAACGGTATTGTTTTACTGAATCATTATAATTTAGCCATGCTCAACTGATGATGTGTATAACTGCAGTATGGTTTCAGTAATACTCCTCCACTCTTGCTCTTGCTGCAAGTAGCTAACCGTTGAAGGACCTGTGTAGCCTTAGGTTAGCTATGTAGGGTTACACGTAAACACTGATGGAAAAAAACTTTATTTGCTCTACTTATTGGTTAACATGTCTGCATTGAGTCTTTCACTGCCTTCATGACACATCTGTACAAATTTAGTGTGGGATGTAGTTATTTAGTACAATAATGTGTGTCAAATGGCATCTGCCCTGATTCCTGTGAGCTGCTCTGTTGTAAAATTATGGCCTCTGAAGCCAGTGAGGACAAGGAAGTATTATGTAGTCCTCCCACTGTTGCTGCCTTTTGGGAATTTGGATTTAGAACAATAGGCTTGAAACTTTGTGAGGCGTGAACTGACAAAAGGGCATAGTGACTACACCAGCAAGGTGTGTCCAGATGGTTAGAGAGAACACTCAGGAAAGATTCACCATAAACTCTGTATTCTTTGAAGCTGTGCTATGTTCTGAATCCATGCCGTCCCATCTGGCAGATATAAGCCTAATGTGGCTAGCCAAGTGCAAGAATTTGCATGCGTAAACGACTCATACCCTCCATAAATCCCAGTTTGCACATATCACTTACACCTCTTGTTTAATCTAATGCAACAGCATAAATTAATGCGTTGCATTATTTCTAGCCTGCCATGATAATGGATAAGGGGAGCTCTGAGTGGAAGCTTGGCTGTAAGATTGAGATTGTTTCTCGGTGCTGCCTTTAAAGTCTTTAAAAAATGCATTGTAAAGCTGCAGGGGCCATTCATTTTCAACCAGCTTTCCTGAGAATATGCACTCGCACATCTGTGACTCAGTTTTCAGTATATCTGCTCCTGAGTGTTGACTGAGGGTTTGTCAGCAGAGAAGGGTGTGCCAGTCCTCATGCTATAACTTGTCGGCAGAAACCTGTCGGGTTTCTTATGCACACACAAAGGCAGAAATGCATAGGCTGCAGTAGACGAGTAAGCTTCTCGTGTCCCCCGTCCGTCTTGAAATTCTGCATAGCAGACTGAAATCATACAGACTTGCATCTTTGCTAAAAGCAGGTCTCAGCTGGGAGGCAACAGAGGCTTGGGGGCATTTGGGATCCAGTTCCTGCACAGGATGTGAATGTAGTGCTTTAGACCAGACAAGAGATGCAAACTCCTCACATTTCAGCAAAATTCGCCATTTTGAGTCATGCATACTCTAGATTACTTGCTTCGCAGGCTGTTTTTGAACATCCCAAGCATCAGTTTAAACTAGCCATTGGTAAATATTCTTGTCACTTCCTCTTGTAATATATAATCAGTATCAGTAGCCTGCCATATTACATTTCTGAAATATACCCAGTGCAGTCAGTGATGGGTAGATAGATAATCTCTCTGATGTTTTGGATTGCTGTCTTGGAAAAGACTCTTATTAATATAGTTTGATGTGACCACGGCACACAGCAGCCTGAGTCTTCTAAAAACCTAAACTCTGTCTCATTATAGGCTAGGTTGAAATGCTAAAATAGTATTTGTAATACTAGGTGTTACAATGTAATGTTTTGTTGTTGTTCTATATGCAGGGCTTTCCACAGGGATAAGGAGTAGCCACAGTGGTGTATTGTTTTATTGGAAACATTAATGCTCTCTTATTCAATGGAAATACACAAGTTTATTATTATTATTATTTTTTTTTTTGGGGGGGGGGCATGTTTTTAATCCCATTTATCTAGCCTCTGCATTGGTTTAAAATTAAACCATTAATATAAAATACGCCTATGCAAAAAAAAACTCTAAAATAACAAAACATAGAATAATTTCACATGACTCAAATCATGTGAATCTACTGAATCAACTCAACATCGAGTCATCTTGGTATTGTCCAAATTCATGCCCAGCTCAAAAAGTGCAGTGAGCTGCTCTTGGTGCTTGCAACACCTCTCCCTCAACCTGGACCCTTTTACTTTGGCATCGCCTGTTTAGTGTGTTTGCATTGCATCTTAGAGATGGCTCTGCTATATAAAGCACAATGTAAATAAAGAGCAGTCATTGGTTGATTCATTGAACCCATAAACATCCCTGTGGCATATGTGGAAAATGTTTTGAGTTGACTTTTTAATGCTTACTGCGCAACTGTCAAGTTACTGCTACCCATGTTTTCCAAAGTAGCCCGTCTAATTAGGATGTCCTCCACCTGTGCAATCAGTGCAGTTCTTAGTGTGTTTTGACATCAATTATTTTGCTAATATTTTTCCACTCTCTATTCGGCGGGACACAGCCTCTCAGCTGAGTGTGCACACGATCACACAGAGCATCTGGGGGTGGGACTGATAAAGACAGATGGCAAATTTCTCTGTCATCTTGCTCGCATTGTTTTGAAGCGGAAGCAAATGGTCTTAAATGTACACGCCTACTGAATTGCATTTTATTAGAATCAAAAATTACGATAATAAAGCAGCTGGCTGGATTGGCTGTTTGGCCAGCATCTTATGGAAGCATTTGTACATGTCTGTTGTATTCTACCCGCTGATACAATACATGGGAAACTAATTTTTAAGTTAGACAAATCTTTAAATTGTCTCTTCAGAGTAGGTCAGATTGATGCATTAAAATTGACAAAATTTTCTTCTGTGGGGCTTACCCCTGGGATACCTCTAGACCCCTCTTGTTGTACTCCAGTTGTTTTTTCTATCAATGCAACAAACCCACTTTTGCTGGGTTTTGCTGTTTTCCTGTTTGCATCCCTGAACCACCTCACAGCTAATTGTAGTGTTGCTAATTAAATTGATAATGAGGGATTACTTCATGCTTGGAAAACAAATCAATTCTTAGTGTGTGAAGGCACTCAGACCAGTCAGGCTCTAATCCAGCAAAATTGTTTGTGCTTTCTTGTGAGTAATGATGACTGAAATCAGAGCTTTGTGTGAAAGCACAGAGAGCAAGGCTACTCTTCATGTCTATTGTGCAGAGCATGCAGTGAAAGAAGAATACTTAGCACTTGAGACATGCACATGTTCTGGCTGAGCCGATCTTTGTGTCAGTAAATGACTTGGGAGTGGCTGCTGGGGTGGGTTTGGTTTACACAAGGATAAATTTCTTTCTCCCAGGGTGTGAAAGGGAATGCTTCATTTTTCTTAAAAAAAAAAAGAAATTTATTTTAGTTAGAGGCAAAGAGGATATCTATTGTAAACACTGTATAGCCTCTCAGTCAGGACTGTCATTAGAATTAAGGTGTTGGCAAGCATGTTCATTCTGAGGGAATGGTTAATCTGCTCTAAATCACTTAATCTGAGCATAAACCACAGTTTCACTGACACAGATTAGCCCTGGTAATCACCCCATCTTCATCATCCCAAAACGGATGATTTAGGCTAGAGTGTAATCACAGGATGTGATTTGTAACGCTAGTCTATATTAGCACTTATTTCACTAGTCTAACTACATTAGTAATAATTTAACCATCTTAAGAAACTAATTGTAGTTTTTAGAGCGAGTACTTGTTAAAAGCTGCAGTTGGCACGTTTAGTGGGAAAGCACCGATTCAGTTTTGTTAGCAATTTAATTTTAAGATTGTTAGAATAAATATTTTATTCCACTGTTCTGCTGTGTATTTTGTTATTAAGTTTGAAAATTGAGGGTGCTCTGGCTGAAAAGAAGCAGACAGTTGCAATAGTTAATTCATCATTTAACATCTGACCTTAAATTTTCCTCTAGCTGTCATCTTCGATCTTATTTCTGCACTATATGGCCTAGATAGAGGAAGATCCTGAACATGCCAGCCAATGTACAGGTGCACAGGCACATGCCGCATGTTTTTTTTTTTGTTTTGTTTTTAAGCTCTGCAGTTTCAGGCAATAATTGGGAATATGGTGCAACACTGGCAGTTATTGTGCCATAACCCCAGACTTTGCTAATGGAGCAACTCATTACTGCCAAATCTGTTAAAGTCAGCTAAAAGACCTCAAACTCTGCTACACATACAGTGGTGAAAGGAGGAGAGTGCTTAGTGAAATAGTGTGGAATCTGGGGCAGAAGACAGCTGGGGACACACTAGAGGACTGGCCTGGTTGTAGATTATTTTGGAGCGACTTTATCTGAAACTGACACAGAGCGAAATGTTTCTTCTAAATGGAACTGGGTGAGCACATGCAGTTGACTTCTGATGGAGCAGAACTGAGCTAATGGGACACTTAGGATGTGTGAGCTCCACCGATATTTAGTGTGGTACCATGCAATCTGGATGTATTTGTTCACGCACCTTAATTGGTGCCCAATTTGCCACAGTTGGTGAGTATTCTGTAAGTATAGCGTGATTGCTGTTCCAGTGAATGATCATGCCAAATAGTGTGCTTGTGGATTGGTTGTGCGAAGTCATCCTTGTTCATCATTTACTCAGTATATCTGATTGAATTGACCTGACATTTTCTCTCTTCACAGAAACTGCTGGAGGACCATTTAATTAAAAATGCCTCAAATTCTGACAGCAAAGTCTTCTATCTCAAGATGAAGGGGGACTACTATAGATACCTTGCTGAGGTTGCCACTGGAGATAAGAGAACAGGTGGGTTTACAATTGTACTCCATTTATTGTATTTTAGAAAGGCATTTCTTTCTGGAAGAAACACCTTCATGTTCCATTTATGTAACGTATGTTGTAGTGTAAAAGATAAACTATCCCCACCCCCCTGTTGATCAGGGCCTCTTCACACTCCACATAGGAATATTTCAGATTTTGTCTTAGAGCTAAGAGCTGGAAATGATGTCAAGTAGGGCAATGCATCACAGTTGTTTGACCACAGGACCCCCTCGCATAGGAGGGTAAAACAGGAGTGGGTGGCAGCTAATTAAGAGGGCCTCCAACTTTCCTGCATGGACAAAATGTATAGTGAACTGAATGAACATTAAATTATCATCACTGCCTCTGTCAACTGGTTTCAGCGTTTCCCACACAACTTTACTTGGGTGGGCCACACAGGTATATTAATCACCACCAAAGTATATTTGGTGGTGAT